>NW_024464708.1:193463-194896 GCF_000004515.6 Glycine max
ATCCGTGTATAAAGTTATTGTCATTTTCAATTTGCTCAGAGCTTCTAGTCTCAATTTTGAGTGTCTCGATATATTACCCGATTCAATCGGGCATCCGAGTAAAAAGTTATTTTCGTTTGAATTTCCTACGAGCTTCCGTTTTCAATTTGAAGCGTCTCGATATATTACAACTGAACCGGACATCCGAGTATAAAGTTATTGTCAATTCAATTTTCTCAGAGCTTCTAATCTAAATTTTGAGCGTCTCGATATATTACGGGACTCAATCAGACATCCGAGTAAAAAGTTATTGTCGTTTGAATTTGATACGAGCTTCCGTTTTCAATATGGAGCATCTCTCGATAAATTATGACACTCTGTCGGGCATCCGAGTAAAAAGTTATTGTCGTTTGAATTTTCTAAGAGTTTCCGTTTTCAATTTGGAGCGTCTCGATATATTACGGGACTCAACCGGACATCCGTGTATAAAGTTATTGTCATTTCAATTTGCTCAGAGCTTCTAGTCTCAATTTCGAGCGTCTCGATATATTACATAATTCAATCAGACATCCGAGTAAAAAGTTATTGTCGTTTGAATTTCCTACGAGCTTCCGTTTTCAATTTGGAGCGTCTCGATATATTACAGGACTCAACCGGACAACCGTGTATAAAGTTATTGTCAATTCAATTTTCTAAGAGCTTCGGATCAAAATTTTGAGCGTCTCGATATATTACAGGACTCAATTAGACATCCGAGTAAAAAGTTATTGTCGTTTGAATTTGATACCAGCTTCCGTTTTCAATTTGGAGCATCTCGATATATTACGAGACTCTTTCGAACATTCGAGTAAAAATTTATCGTTGTTTGAATTTGCTACGACCTTCCATTTTCAATTTGGAGCGTCTCGATATATTACGGGACTCAATCGGACATCCGTGCATAAATTTATTGTTGTTTCAATTTGCTACGAGCTTCCGTTTTCAATTTGGAGCATCTCGATATATTACGGGACTCAAGAGGACATTCGAGTATAAAGTTATTGTCTTTTGAAATTTCTCAGAGCTTCTGCTCTCAATTTCGAGCGTCTTTTTATATTACGGGACTCAATCGGACATCCGAGTAAAAACATATTGTCGTTCGAATTTCCTACGAGCTTCTTTTTTCAATTTGAAGCGTCTCGATATATTACGGCACTCTATCAGACATCCGTGTAAATATTTATTGTCGTTTGAATTTTCTAAGAGCTTCCGTTTTCATTTTGTAGCGTCTCGATATATTACGGGACTCAACCGGACATCCGTGTATAAAGTTATTGTCGTTTCAATTTTCTTAGAGCTTCAAGTCCAAATTTTGAGCGTCTCGATATATTACCCGATTCAATCGGACATCTTAGAAAAAAGTTATTGTTGTTTGAACTTCCTACAAGCTTTCATTTCAATTCGACCATCTCATC
>NW_024464708.1:209761-212866 GCF_000004515.6 Glycine max
CCGTTATCGTTGTTTGAATTTGCTACGACCTTCCATTTTCAATTTGGAGCGTCTCGATATATTACGGGACTCAATCGGACATCAGTGTATAAATTTATTGTCGTTTCAATTTGCTACGAGCTTCGGTTTTCAATTTGGAGTATCTCGATATATTACGGGACTAAAGAGGACATTCGAGTATAAAGTTATTGTCTTTTGAAATTGCTCAGAGCTTCTGCTCTCAATTTTGAGCGTCTTTTTATATTACGGGACTCAATCGGACATCCGAGTAAAAACATATTGTCGTTCGAATTTCCTACGAGCTTGTTTTCTCAATTTGAAGCGTCTCGATATATTACGGCACTCTGTCAGACATCCGTGTAAATATCTATTGTCGTTTGAATTTTCTAAGAGCTTCCGTTTTCATTTTGTAGCGTCTCGATATATTACGGGACTCAACCGGACATCCGTGTATAAAGTTATTGTCGTTTCAATTTTCTTAGAGCTTCAAGTCCAAATTTTGAGCGTCACGATATATTACCCGATTCAATCGGACATCTTAGAAAAAAGTTATTGTTGTTTGAACTTCCTACAAGCTTTCATTTTCAATTTCGACCATCTCGATATATTACCGGACTCATCCGGACTTCCGTGTATAAACTTATTGTCAATTCAATTTTCTCAGAGCTTCGGATCAAAATTTTGAGCATCTTGATATATTACGGGACTCATTTAGACATCCGAGTAAAAATTTATTGTCGTTAGAATTTGATACGAGCTTCCGTTTTCAATTTGGAGCATCTCGAGATAAATTGTGACACTCTGTCGGGCATCCGAAAAAAATGTTATTGTGGTTTGATATTTCTAAGAGTTTCCGTTTTCAATTTGGAGCGTCTCGATATATTACGCGACTCAACCGGACATCCGTGTATAAAGTTATTGTCATTTCAATTTGCTCAGAGCTCCTAGTCTCAATTTTGAGCGTCTCGATATATTACCCGATTCAATCGGACATCCGAGTAAAAAGTTATTGTCGTTTGAATTTCCTACGAGCTTCCGTTTTCAATTTGGAGCGTCTCGATATATTACAGGACTCAACCGGACATCCGTGTATAAAGTTATTGTCAATTCAATTTTCTCAGAGCTTCGGATCAAAATTTTGAGCGTCTTGATATATTACGGGACTCATTTAGACATCCGAGTAAAAAGTTATTGTCGTTAGAATTTGGTACGAGCTTCCGTTCTCAATTTGGAGCATCTCGAGATAAATTGCGACACTCTGTCGGGCATCCGAATAAAATGTTATTCTCGTTTGATATTTCTAAGAGTTTCCGTTTTCAATTTGGAGCGTCTCGATATATTACGGGACTCAACCGGACATCCGTGTATAAGGTTATTGTCATTTCAATTTGCTCAGAGCTTCTAGTCTCAATTTTGAGCGTGTCGATATATTACCCGATTCAATCGGACATCCGAGTAAAAAGTTATTGTCGTTTGAATTTCCTACGAGCTTCCGTTTTCAATTTGGAGCGTCTCGATATATTACAGGACTCAACCGGACATCCGTGTATAAAGTTATTGTCAATTCAATTTTCTCACAGCTTCAAATCTAAATTTTGAGTGTCTCGATATATTACGGGACTCAATCAGACATCCGAGTAAAAAGTTATTGTCGTTTGAATTTGATACGAGCTTCCATTTTCAATTTGGAGCATCTCGATATATTACGAGACTCTTTTGAACATCCGAGTAAAAAGTTATCGTTGTTTGAATTTGCTACGACCTTCCATTTTCAATTTGGAGCGTCTCGATATATTACGGGACTCAATCGGACATCAGTGTATAAATTATTGTCGTTCAATTTGCTACGAGCTACGGTTTCAATTTGGAGTATCTCGATATATTACGTGGACTAGTGAGGACATTCGAGTATAAAGTTATTGTCTTTTGAAATTGCTCAGAGCTTCTGCTCTCAATTTTGAGCGTCTTTTTATATTACGGGACTCAATCGGACATCCGAGTAAAAACATATTGTCGTTCGAATTTCCTACGAGCTTGTTTTCTCAATTTGAAGCGTCTCGATATATTACGGCACTCTGTCAGACATCCGTGTAAATATCTATTGTCGTTTGAATTTTCTAAGAGCTTCCGTTTTCATTTTGTAGCGTCTCGATATATTACGGGACTCAACCGGACATCCGTGTATAAAGTTATTGTCGTTTCAATTTTCTTAGAGCTTCAAGTCCAAATTTTGAGCGTCACGATATATTACCCGATTCAATCGGACATCTTAGAAAAAAGTTATTGTTGTTTGAACTTCCTACAAGCTTTCATTTTCAATTTCGACCATCTCGATATATTACCGGACTCATCCGGACTTCCGTGTATAAACTTATTGTCAATTCAATTTTCTCAGAGCTTCGGATCAACATTTTGAGCGTCTTGATATATTACGGGACTCATTTAGACATCCGAGTAAAAAGTTATTGTCGTTAGAATTTGATACGAGCTTCCGTTTTCAATTTGGAGCATCTCGAGATAAATTGTGACACTCTGTCGGGCATCCGAAAAAAATGTTATTGTCGTTTGATATTTCTAAGAGTTTCCGTTTTCAATTTGGAGCGTCTCGATATATTACAGGACTCAACCGGACAACCGTGTATAAAGTTATTGTCAATTCAATTTTCTCAGAGCTTCGGATCAAAATTTTGAGCGTCTTGATATATTACGGGACTCATTTAGACATCCGAGTAAAAAGTTATTGTCGTTAGAATTTGGTACGAGCTTCCGTTCTCAATTTCGAGCATCTCGAGATAAATTGCGACACTCTGTCGGGCATCCGAAAAAAATGTTATTCTCGTTTGATATTTCTAAGAGTTTCCATTTTCAATTTGGAGCGTCTCGATATATTACAGGACTCAACCGGACATCCGTGTATAAAGTTATTGTCAATTCAATTTTCTCAGAGCTTCGGATCAAAATTTTGAGCGTCTTGATATATTACGGGACTCATTTAGACATCCGAGTAAAAAGTTATTGTCGTTAGAATATGTTACGAGCTTCCGTGGTCAATTTGGAGCATCTCGAGATAAATTGCGACACTCTGTCGGGCATCCGAATAAAATG
>NW_024464708.1:212966-214052 GCF_000004515.6 Glycine max
ACATCCGTGTATAAGGTTATTGTCATTTCAATTTGCTCAGAGCTTCTAGTCTCAATTTTGAGCGTGTCGATATATTACCCGATTCAATCGGACATCCGAGTAAAAAGTTATTGTCGTTTGAATTTCCTACGAGCTTCCGTTTTCAATTTGGAGCGTCTCGATATATTACAGGACTCAACCGGACATCCGTGTATAAAGTTATTGTCAATTCAATTTTCTCACAGCTTCAAATCTAAATTTTGAGTGTCTCGATATATTACGGGACTCAATCAGACATCCGAGTAAAAAGTTATTGTCGTTTGAATTTGATACGAGCTTCCATTTTCAATTTGGAGCATCTCTCAATAAGTTACAAAACTCTGTCGGGCATCCGAGTAAAAAGTTATTGTCGTTTGAATTTTCTAAGAGTTTCCGTTTTCAATTTGGAGCGTCTCGATATATTACGGGACTCAACCGGACATCCGTGTATAAAGTTATTGTCATTTCAATTTGCTCAGAGCTTCTATTCTCAATTTCGAGCGTCTCGATATATTACCCGATTCAATCGGACATCCGAGTAAAAAGTTATTGTCGTTTGAATTTCCTACGAGCTTCCGTTTTCAATTTGGAGCGTCTCGATATATTACAGGACTCAACCGGACAACCGTGTATAAAGTTATTGTCAATTCAATTTTCTTAGAGCTCCGGATCAAAATTTTGAGCGTCTCGATATATTACAGGACTCAATTAGACATCCGAGTAAAAAGTTATTGTCGTTTGAATTTGATACCAGCTTCCGTTTTCAATGTGGAGCATCTCGATATATTACGAGACTCTTTTGAACATCCGAGTAAAAAGTTATCGTTGTTTGAATCTGCTACGACCTTCCAGTTTCAATTTGGAGCGTCTCGATATATTACGGGACTCAATCGGACATCAGTGTATAAATTTATTGTCGTTTCAATTTGCTACGAGCTTCGGTTTTCAATCTGGACTATCTCGATATATTATGGGACTCAAGAGGACATTCGAGTATAAAGTTATTGTCTTTTGAAATTGCTCAGAGCTTCTGCTCTCATTTTTGAGCGTCTTTTTATATTACGGGAC
>NW_024464708.1:214551-215678 GCF_000004515.6 Glycine max
ACGAGCTTCCGTTTTCAATTTGGAGCATCTCTCGATAAATTACGACACTCTGTCGGGCATCCGAGTAAAAAGTTATTGTCGTTTGAATTTTCTAAGAGTTTCCGTTTTCAATTTGGAGCGTCTCGATATATTACGGGACTCAACTGGACATCCGTGTATAAAGTTATTGTCATTTCAATTTGCTCAGAGCTTCTAGTCTCAATTTTGAGCGTCTCGATATATTACCCGATCCAATCGGACATCCGAGTAAAATGTTATTGTCGTTTGAATTCCCTACGAGCTTCCCTTTTCAATTTGGAGCGTCTTGATCTATTACAGGACTCAACCGGACATCCGTGTAAAAAGTTATTGTCAATTCAATTTTCTCAGAGCTTCGGATCTAAATTTTGAGCGTCTCGATATATTACGGGACTCTATCAGACATCCGGGTAAAAAGTTAATGTCGTTTGAATTTGATACGAGTTTCCGTATTCAATTTGGAGCATCTCTCGATAAATTACAACACTCTGTCGGGCATCCAAGTAAAAACTTATTGTCGTTTGAATTTTCTAAGAGTTTCCGTTTTCAATTTGGAGCGTCTCGATATATTACGGGACTCAACCGAACATCCGTGTATAAAGTTATTGTCATTTCAATTATCTGAGAGCTTCAAGTCTCAATTTTGAGCGTCTCGATATATTACCCGATTCAATCGGACATGCGAGTAAAAAGTAATTGTCGTTTGAATTCCCTACGAGCTTCCGTTTTCAATTTGGAGCGTCTTGATATATTACAGGACTCAACCGGACATCCGTGTATAAAGTTATTGTCAATTCAATTTTCTCAGAGCTTCGGATCTAAATTTTGAGCGTCTCGATATATTACGGGACTCTATCAGACATCCGGGTAAAAAGTTAATGTCGTTTGAATTTGATACGAGTTTCCGTTTTCAATTTGGAGCATCTCTCGATAAATTACGACACTCTGTCGGGCATCCCAGTAAAAACTTATTGGCGTTTGATTTTTTAAGAGTTTCCAGTTTTCATTTGGAGCGTCTCGATATATTACGGGACTCAACCCAACATCCGTGTATAAAGTTATTGTCATTTCAATTTGCTCAGAGCTTCTAGTCTCAATTTTGAGCGTCT
>NW_024464708.1:215778-217656 GCF_000004515.6 Glycine max
TCTATTACAGGACTCAACCGGACATCCGTGTATAAAGTTATTGTCAATTCAATTTTCTCAGAGCTTCGGATCTAAATTTTGAGCGTCTCGATATATTACGGGACTCTATCAGACATTCGAGTAAAAAGTTAATGTCGTTTGAATTTGATACCAGCTTCCGTTTTCAATTTGGAGCATCTCGATATATTACGAGACTCTTTCGAACATCCGAGTAAAAAGTTATCGTTGTTTGAATTTTCTACGACCTTCCATTTTCAATTTGGATCGTCTCGATATATTACGGGACTCAATCGGACATCCGTGTATAAATTTATTGTCGTTTCAATTTGCTACGAGCTTCGGTTTTCAATTTGGAGCATCTCGATATATTACGGGAGTCAAGAGGACATTCGAGTATAAAGTTATTGTCTTTTGAAATTGCTCAGAGCTTCTGCTCTCAATTTTGAGCGTCTCGATATATTACCCGATTCAATCGGACATCCGAGTAAAAAGTTATTGTCGTTTGAATTTCCTACGAGCTTCCGCTTTCAATTTGGAGCGTCTCGATATATTACAGGACACAACCGGACATCCGTGTATAAAGTTATTGTCATTTCTATTTGCTCAGAGCTTCTAGTCTCAATTTTGAGCATCTCGATATATTACGGGACTCAATCGGACATCCGAGTAAAAAGTTATTGTCGTTTGAATTTCCTACGAGCTTCCGTTTTCAATTTGGAGCGTCTCGATATATTACAGGACTCAACCGGACAACCGTGTATAAAGTTATTGTCAATTCAATTTTCTTAGAGCTCCGGATCAAAATTTTGAGCGTCTCGATATATTACAGGACTCAATTAGACATCCGAGTAAAAAGTTATTGTCGTTTGAATTTGATACCAGCTTTCGTTTTCAATTTGGAGCATCTCGATATATTACGAGACTCTTTCGAACATCCGAGTAAAAAGTTATCGGTTTTTGAATTTGCTACGACCTTCCATTTTCAATTTGAAGCGTCTCGATATATTACGGGACTCAATCGGACATCCGTGTATAAATTTATTGTCGTTTCAATTTGCTACGAGCTTCGGTTTTCAATTTGGAGTATCTCGATATATTACGGGACTCAACCGGACATCCGTGTATAATGTTATTGTCAATTCTATTTTCTCAGTGCTTCGGATCTAAATTTTGAGCGTCTCGATATATTACAGGACTCAATCAGACATCCGAGTAACAAGTTATTGTCGTTTGAATTTGATACGAGCTTCCATTTTCAATTTGGAGCATCTCTTGATAAATTGCGACACTCTGTCGGGCATCCGAGTAAAAAGTTATTGTCGTTTTAATTTTCTAAGCGTTTTCGTTTTCAATTTGGAGCGTCTCGATATATTACGGGACTCAACCGGACATCCGTCTATAAAGTTATTGTCATTTCAATTTGCTCATAGCTTCTAGTCTCAATTTTGATCGTCTCGATATATTACCCGATTCAATCGGACATCCGAGTAAAAAGTTATTGTCGTTTGAATTTCCTACGAGCTTCCGTTTTCAATTTAGAGCGTCTCGATATATTACAGGACTCAACCGGACATCCGTGTATAAAGTTATTGTCATTTCAATTTGCTCAGAGCTTCTAGTCTCAATTTTGAGCGTCTCAATATATTACCCGATTCAATCGGACATGCGAGTAAAAAGTTATTGTCGTTTGAATTTCCTACGAGCTTCCGTTTTCAATTTGGAGCGTCTCTATATATTACAGGACTCAACCGGACATCCGTGTATAAAGTTATTGTCAATTCAATTTTCTCAAAGCTTCGGATCTAAATTTTGCGCGTCTAGATATATTACGGGACTCGTTCAGACATCTGAGTAAAAAGTTATTGTCGTTAGAATTTG
>NW_024464708.1:217811-221428 GCF_000004515.6 Glycine max
GTGTATAAAGTTATTGTCATTTCAATTTGCTCAGAGCTTCTAGTCTCAATTTTGAGCGTCTCAATATATTACCCGATACAATCGGACATGTGAGAAAAAAGTTATTGTCGTTTGAATTTCCTACGAGTTTCCGTTTTCAATTTGGAGTGTCTCGATATATTACGGGACTCAACTGGACATCCGTGTATAAAACTATTGTCATTTCAATTTGCTCAGAGATTCTAGTCTCAATTTTGAGCGTCTCAATATATTACCCGATTCAATCGGACATGCGTGTAAAAAGTTATTGTCGTTTGATATTTTTAAGAGTTTCCATTTTCAATTTGAAGCTTCTCGATATATTACGGGACTCAACCAGACATCCGTGTATAAAGTTATTGCCAATTAAATTTGCTCAGAGCTTCTAGTCTCAATTTTGAGCGTCTCGATATATTACCCGATTCAATCGGACATCCGAGTAAAAAGTTATTGTCGTTTGAATTCTCTACGAGCTTCCGTTTTCAATTTGGAGTGTCTTGATATATTACAGGACTCAACCGGACATCCGTGTATAATGTTATTGTCAATTCTATTTTCACAGTGCTTCGGATCTAAATTTTGAGCGTCTCGATATATTACGGGACTCAATCAGACATCCGAGTAACAAGTTATTGTCGTTTGAATTTGATACGAGCTTCCGTTTTCAATTTGGAGCATCTCTTGATAAATTGCAACACTCTGTCGGGCATCCGAGTAAAAAGTTATTGTCGTTTTAATTTTCTAAGAGTTTCCGTTTTCAATTTGGAATGTCTCGATATATTACGGGACTCCACCGAACATCCGTGTACAAAGTTATTGTCATTTCAATTTGCTCATAGCTTCTAATCTCAATTTTGATCGTCTCGATATATTACCCGATTCAATCGGACATCCGAGTAAAAAGTTATTGTCGTTTGAATTTCCCACGAGCTTCCGTTTTCGGAGCGTCTGGATATATTACAAGACTCGACCAGACAAGCGTGTATAAAGTTATTGTCAATTCAATTTTCTTAGAGCTCCGGATCAAAATTTTGAGCGTCTCGATATATTACAGGACTCAATTAGACATCCGAGTAAAAAGTTATTGTCGTTTGAATTTGATACCAGCTTTCGTTTTCAATTTGGAGCATCTCGATATATTACGAGACTCTTTCGAACATCCGAGTAAAAAGTTATCGTCGTTTGAATTTGCTACGAGCTTCCATTTTCAATTTGAAGCGTCTCGATATATTACGGGACTCAATCGGACATCCGTGTATAATTTATTGTCGTTTGAAATTCCTCAGAGCTTCTGCTCTCAATTTCGAGCGTCTATCGATATTACGGGACTCACTCGGACATCCGAGTAAAAACATATAGTCGATCGAATTTCCTACGAGCTTCTAGCTTTTAATTTGAAGCGTCTCGATATATTACGACACTCTGTCGGACATCCGTGTAAATATTTATTGTCGTTTGAATTTTCTAAGAGCTTCCGTTTTCAATTTGTAGTGTGTCCATATATTACGGGACTCAATCGGACATCCATGTATAAAGTTATTGTTGTTTCAATTATCTTAGAGCTTCAAGTCTCAATTTTGAGCGTCTCGATATATTACCCGATTCAATCGGACATCTTAGAAAAAAGTTATTGTCGTTTGAACTTCCTACAAGCTTTCGTTTTCAATTTCGACCGTCTCGATGTATTACCGGACTCATCCGGACTTCCATGTATAAAGTTATTGTCAATTCAATTTTCTCAGAGCTTCGGATCAAAATTTTGAGCGTCTCGATATATTACGGGACTCAATCAGACATCCGAGAAAAATGTTATTGTCGTTTGAATTTGAAACGAGTTTCCGTTTTCATTTTGGAGCATCTCTCGATAAATTGCGACACTCTGTCGGGCATCCGAGAAAAAAGTTATTCTCGTTTGATATTTCTAAGAGTTTCAATTTTCAATTTGCAGCGTCTCGATTTATTACGGGACTCAATCAGACATCCGAGTAACAAGTTATTGTCGTTTGAATTTGATACGAGCTTCCATTTTCAATTTGGAGCATCTCTTGATAAATTGCGACACTCTGTCGGGCATCCGAGTAAAAAGTTATTGTCGTTTTAATTTTCTAAAGCGTTTTCGTTTTCAATTTGGAGCGTCTCGATATATTACGGGACTCAACCAGACATCCGTGTATAAAGTTATTGTCATTTCAATTTGCTCATAGCTTCTAGTCTCAATTTTGATCGTCTCGATATATTACCCGATTCAATCGGACATCCGAGTAAAAAGTTATTGTCGTTTGAATTTCCTACGAGCTTCCGTTTTCAATTTAGAGCGTCTCGATATATTACAGGACTCAACCGGACATCCGTGTATAAAGTTATTGTCAATTCAATTTTCTCAGAGCTTCGGATCAAAATTTTGAGCGTCTTGATATATTACGGGACTCATTTAGACATCCGAGTAAAAAGTTATTGTCGTTAGAATTTGGTACGAGCTTCCGTTCTCAATTTGGAGCATCTCGAGATAAATTGCGACACTCTGTCGAGAATCCGAAAAAAATGTTATTCTCGTTTGATATTTCTTAGAGTTTCCATTTTCAATTTGGAGCGTCTCGATATATTACGGGACTCAACCGGACATCCGTGTATAAAGTTATTGTCATTTCAATTTGCTCAGAGCTTCTAGTCTCAATTTTGAGCGTCTCGATATATTACCCGATTCAATCGGACATCCGAGTAAAAAGTTATTGTCGTTTGAATTTCCTACGAGCTTCCGCTTTCAATTTGGAGCGTCTCGATATATTACAGGACTCAATCAGACATCCGAGTAAAAAGTTATTGTCATTTGAATTTGATACGAGCTTCCGTTTTCAATTTGGAGCATCTCTCGATAAATTAAAACACTCTGTCGGGCATCCGAGTAAAAAGTTATTGTCGTTTGAATTTTCTAAGAGTTTCCGCTTTCAATTTGGAGCGTCTCGATATATTACGGGACTCAACCGGACATCCGTGTATAAAGTTATTGTCATTTCAATTTGCTCAGAGCTTCTATTCTCAATTTCGAGCGTCTCGATATATTACCCGATTCAACCGGACATCCGAGTAAAAAGTTATTGTCGTTTGAATTTCCTACGAGCTTCCGTTTTCAATTTGGAGCGTCTCGATATATTACAGGAATCAACCGGACAACCGTGTATAAAGTTATTGTCAATTCAATTTTCTTAGAGCTCCGGATCAAAATTTTGAGTGTCTCGATATATTACAGGACTGAATTAGACATCCGAGTAAAAAGTTATTGTCGTTAGAATTTGATAAGAGCTTCCGTTTTCAATTTGGAGCATCTCGAGATAAATTGTGACACTCTGTCGGGCATCCGAAAAAAATGTTATTGTCGTTTGATATTTCTAAGAGTTTCCGTTTTCAATTTGGAGCGTCTCGATATATTACGGGACTCAACCGGACATCCGTGTATAAAGTTATTGTCATTTCAATTTGCTCAGAGCTTCTAGTCTCAATTTTGAGCGTCTCGATATATTACCCGATTCAATCGGACATCCGAGTAAAAAGTTATTGTCGTTTGATTTCCTACGAGCTTCAATCTGCAATTTGGAGCGTCT
>NW_024464708.1:222034-227303 GCF_000004515.6 Glycine max
GATACCAGCTTCCGTTTTCAATTTGGAGCATCTCGATATATTACGAGACTCTTTCGAACATCCGAGTAAAAAGTTGTCGTTGTTTGAATTGTCTACGACCTTCCATTTTCAATTTGGAGCGTCTCGATATATTACGGGACTCAATCAGACATCCGTGTATAAATTTATTGTCGTTTCAATTTGCTACGAGCTTCGGTTTTCAGTTTGGAGTATCTCGATATATTACGGGACTCAAGAGGACATTCGAGTATAAAGTTATTGTCTTTTGAAATTGCTCAGAGCTTCTGCTCTCAATTTTGAGCGTCTTTTTATATTACGGGACTCAATCGGACATCCGAGTAAAAACATATTGTCGTTCGAATTTTCCTACGAGCTTGTTTTTTCAATTTGAAGCGTCTCGATATATTACGGCACTCTGTCAGACATCCGTGTAAATATTTATTGTCGTTTGAATTTTCTAGAGCTTCCGTTTTCAATTTGTAACGTCTCGATATATTACGGGACTCAACGGGACATCCGTGTATAAAGTTATTGTCGTTTCAATTTTCTTAGAGCTTCAAGTCCAAATTTTGAGCGTCTCGATATATTACCCGATTCAATCGGACATCTTAGAAAAAAGTTATTTTAGTATTGAACTTCCTACAAGCTTTTGTTTTCAATTTCGACCATCTCGATATATTACCGGACTCATCCGGACTTCCGTGTATAAACTTATTGTCAATTCAATTTTCTCCGAGCTTTGGATCAAAATTTTGAGCGTATTGATATATTACGGGACTCATTCAGACATCCGAGTAAAAAATTATTGTCGTTAGAATTTGATACGAGCTTCCGTTTTCAATTTGGAGCATCTCTCGCTAAATTGCGACAGTCTGTCGGGCATCCAAGAAAAAATTTATTGTCGTTTCATATTTCTAAGAGTTTCCGTTTTCAATTTGGAGTGTCTCGATATATTACTTGGACTCAACCGGACATCCGTGTATAAAGTTATTGTCATTTCAATTTGCTCAGAGCTTCTAGTCTCAATATTGAGCGTCTCAATATATTACCCGATTCAATCGGACATGCGAGTAAAAAGTTATTGTCGTTAGAATTTCCTACGAGTTTCCATTTTCAATTTGGAGTGTCTCGATATATTACGGGACTCAACTGGACATCCGTGTATAAAGTTATTGTCATTTCAATTTGCTCAGAGCTTCTAGTCTCAATTTTGAGCGTCTCAATATATTACCCGATTCAATCGGACATGCGTGTAAAAAGTTATTGTCGTTTGATATTTTTAAGAGTTTCCATTTTCAATTTGAAGCTTCTCGATATATTACGGGACTCAACCAGACATCCGTGTATAAAGTTATTGTCAATTCTATTTTCTCAGTGCTTCGGATCTAAATTTTGAGCGTCTCGATATATTACGGGACTCAATCAACATCCGAGTAAAAAGTTAATGTCGTTTGAATTTGATACGAGCTTCCGTTTTCAATTTGGAGCATCTCTTGATAAATTACGACACTCTGTCGGGCATCCGAGTAAAAAGTTATTGTCGTTTGAATTTTCTAAGAGTTTCCGTTTTCAATTTGGAGCGTCTCGATATATTACGGGACTCAACCGAACATCCGTGTATAAAGATATTGTCATTTCAATTTGCTCAAAGCTTCTAGTCTCAATTTTGAGTGTCTCGATATATTACCCGATTCAATCGGACATCCGAGTAAAAAGTTATTGTCGTTTGAATTCCCTACGAGCTTCCCTTTTCAATTTGGAGCGTCTTGATCTATTACAGGACTCAACCGGACATCCGTGTATAAAGTTATTGTCAATTCAATTTTCTCAGAGCTTCGGATCTAAATTTTGAGCGTCTCGATATATTACGGGACTCTATCAGACATCCGAGTAAAAAGTTAATGTCTTTTGAATTTGATACGAGCTTCCGTTTTCAATTTGGAGCATCTCTCGATAAATTACGACACTCTGTCGGGCATCCAAGTAAAAAGTTATTGTCGTTTGAATTTTCTAAGAGTTTCCGTTTTCAATTTGGAGCGTCTCGATATATTACGGGACTCAACCGAACATCCGTGTATAAAGTTATTGTCATTTCAATTTGCTCAGAGCTTCTAGTCTCAATTTTGAGCGTCTCGATATATTACCCGATCCAATCGGACATCCGAGTAAAATGTTTATTGTCGTTTGAATTCCCTACGAGCTTCCCTTTTCAATTTGGAGCGTCTTGATCTATTACAGGACTCAACCGGACATCCGTGGTAAAAAGTTATTGTCAATTCAATTTTCTCAGAGCTTCGGATCTAAATTTTGAGCGTCTCGATATATTACGGGACTCTATCAGACATCCGGGTAAAAAGTTAATGTCGTTTGAATTTGATACGAGTTTCCGTATTTCAATTTGGAGCATCTCTCGATAAATTACAACACTCTGTCGGGCATCCAAGTAAAAAGTTATTGTCGTTTGAATTTTCTAAGAGTTTCCGTTTTCAATTTGGAGCGTCTCGATATATTACGGGACTCAACCGAACATCCGTGTATAAAGTTATTGTCATTTCAATTATCTGAGAGCTTCAAGTCTCAATTTTGAGCGTCTCGATATATTACCCGATTCAATCGGACATGCGAGTAAAAAGTTATTGTCGTTTGAATTCCCTACGAGCTTCCGTTTTCAATTTGGAGCGTCTTGATCTATTACAGGACTCAACCGGACATCCGTGTATAAAGTTATTGTCAATTCAATTTTCTCAGAGCTTCGGATCTAAATTTTGAGCGTCTCGATATATTACGGGACTCTATCAGACATCCGAGTAAAAAGTTAATGTCTTTTGAATTTGATACGAGCTTCCGTTTTCAATTTGGAGCATCTCTCGATAAATTACGACACTCTGTCGGGCATCCAAGTAAAAAGTTATTGTCGTTTGAATTTTCTAAGAGTTTCCGTTTTCAATTTGGGAGCGTCTCGATATATTACGGGACTCAACCGAACATCCGTGTATAAAGTTATTGTCATTTCAATTTGCTCAGAGCTTCTAGTCTCAATTTTGAGCGTCTCGATATATTACCCGATCCAATCGGACATCCGAGTAAAATGTTATTGTCGTTTGAATTCCCTACGAGCTTCCCTTTTCAATTTGGAGCGTCTTGATCTATTACAGGACTCAACCGGACATCCGTGTAAAAAGTTATTGTCAATTCAATTTCTCAGAGCTTCGGATCTAAATTTTGAGCGTCTCGATATATTACGGGACTCTATCAGACATCCGGGTAAAAAGTTAATGTCGTTTGAATTTGATACGAGTTTCCGTATTCAATTTGGAGCATCTCTCGATAAATTACAACACTCTGTCGGGCATCCAAGTAAAAACTTATTGTCGTTTGAATTTTCTAAGAGTTTCCGTTTTCAATTTGGAGCGTCTCGATATATTACGGGACTCAACCGAACATCCGTGTATAAAGTTATTGTCATTTCAATTATCTGAGAGCTTCAAGTCTCAATTTTGAGCGTCTCGATATATTACCCGATTCAATCGGACATGCGAGTAAAAAGTTATTGTCGTTTGAATTCCCTACGAGCTTCCGTTTTCAATTTGGAGCGTCTTGATATATTACAGGACTCAACCGGACATCCGTGTATAAAGTTATTGTCAATTCAATTTTCTCAGAGCTTCGGATCTAAATTTTGAGCGTCTCGATATATTACGGGACTCTATCAGACATCCGAGTAAAAAGTTAATGTCGTTTGAATTTGATACGAGCTTCCGTTTTCAATTTGGAGCATCTCTGATAAATTACGACACTCTGTCGGGCATCCGAGTAAAAAGTTATTGTCGTTTGAATTTTCTAAGAGTTTCCGTTTTCAATTTGGAGCGTCTCGATATATTACGGGACTCAACCGAACATCCGTGTATAAAGTATTGTCATTTCAATTTGCTCAAAGCTTCTAGTCTCAATTTTGAGTGTCTCGATATATTACCCGATTCAATCGGACATCCGAGTAAAAAGTTATTGTCGTTTGAATTCCCTACGAGCTTCCCTTTTCAATTTGGAGCGTCTTGATCTATTACAGGACTCAACCGGACATCCGTGTATAAAGTTATTGTCAATTCAATTTTCTCAGAGCTTCGGATCTAAATTTTGAGCGTCTCGATATATTACGGGACTCTATCAGACATCCGAGTAAAAAGTTAATGTCTTTTGAATTTGATACGAGCTTCCGTTTTCAATTTGGAGCATCTCTCGATAAATTACGACACTCTGTCGGGCATCCAAGTAAAAAGTTATTGTCGTTTGAATTTTCTAAGAGTTTCCGTTTTCAATTTGGAGCGTCTCGATATATTACGGGACTCAACCGAACATCCGTGTATAAAGTTATTGTCATTTCAATTTGCTCAGAGCTTCTAGTCTCAATTTTGAGCGTCTCGATATATTACCCGATCCAAACGGACATCCGAGTAAAATGTTATTGTCGTTTGAATTCCCTACGAGCTTCCCTTTTCAATTTGGAGCGTCTTGATCTATTACAGGACTTCAACCGGACATCCGTGTAAAAAGTTATTGTCAATTCAATTTTCTCAGAGCTTCGGATCTAAATTTTGAGCGTCTCGATATATTACGGGACTCTATCAGACATCCGGGTAAAAAGTTAATGTCGTTTGAATTTGATACGAGTTTCCGTATTCAATTTGGAGCATCTCTCGATAAATTACAACACTCTGTCGGGCATCCAAGTAAAAACTTATTGTCGTTTGAATTTTCTAAGAGTTTCCGTTTTCAATTTGGAGCGTCTCGATATATTACGGGACTCAACCGAACATCCGTGTATAAAGTTATTGTCATTTCAATTATCTGAGAGCTTCAAGTCTCAATTTTGAGCGTCTCGATATATTACCCGATTCAATCGGACATGCGAGTAAAAAGTTATTGTCGTTTGAATTCCCTACGAGCTTCCGTTTTCAATTTGGAGCGTCTTGATATATTACAGGACTCAACCGGACATCCGTGTATAAAGTTATTGTCAATTCAATTTTCTCAGAGCTTCGGATCTAAATTTTGAGCGTCTCGATTATATTACGGGAGTCTATCAGACATCCGAGAAAAAAGTTAATGTCGTTTGAATTTGATACGAGTTTTCGTATTCAATTTGGAGTATCTCTCGATAAATTGCGACACTCTGTCGGGCATCCGAGTAAAACGTTATTGTCGTTTGAATTTTCTAAGAGTTTCCGTTTTCAATTTGGAGCGTCTCGATATATTACGGGACTCAATCGGA
>NW_024464708.1:227403-227903 GCF_000004515.6 Glycine max
TTCTAGTCTCAATTTTGAGCATCTCGATATATTACCCGATTCAATCGGACATCCTAGTAAAAAGTTATTGTCGACTCGATTTCCTACGAGCTTCCGTTTTCAATTTGCAGCGTCTCGATATATTACAGGACTCAATCGGACATCCGTGTATAAAGTTATTGTCAATTCAATTTTCTCAGAGCTTCAGATCAAAATTTTGAGCGTCTCGATATATTACGAGACTCAATCAGACATCCGAGTAAAAAGTTGTTGTCGTTTGAATTTTATACCTGCTTCTGTTTTCAATTTGGAGCATCTCGATATATTACGACACTCTTTCGAACATCCGAGTAAAACGTTATCGTCGTTTGAATTTTCTATGACCTTCCGTTTTCAATTTGGAGCATCTCTTGATAAATTACGACACTCTGTCGGGCGTCCGAGTAAAAACTTATTGTCGTTTGAATTTTCTAAAAGTTTCCGTTGTCAATTTGGGAGCGACTCGATATATTACGGGGACT
>NW_024464708.1:228140-228985 GCF_000004515.6 Glycine max
GATCTAAATTTTGAGCGTCTCGATATATTACGGGGACTCTATCAGACATCCCGAGTAAAAAGTTAATGTCGTTTGAATTTGATACGAGTTTCCGTTTTCAATTTGGAGCATCTCTCGATAAATTACGACACTCTGTCGGGCATCCGAGTAAAAAGGTTATTGTCGTTTGAATTTTCTAAGAGTTTCCGTTTTCAATTTGGAGCGTCTCGATATATTACGGGACTCAACCGAACATCCGTGTATAAAGTTATTGTCATTTCAATTTGCTCAGAGCTTCTAGTCTCAATTTTGAGCGTCTCGATATATTACCCGATCCAATCGGACATCCGAGTAAAATGTTATTGTCGTTTGAATTCCCTACGAGCTTCCCTTTTCAATTTGGAGCGTCTTGATCTATTACAGGACTCAACCGGACATCCGTGTAAAAAGTTATTGTCAATTCAATTTTCTCAGAGCTTCGGATCTAAATTTTGAGCGTCTCGATATATTACGGGACTCTATCAGACATCCGGGTAAAAAGTTAATGTCGTTTGAATTTGATACGAGTTTCCGTATTCAATTTGGAGCATCTCTCGATAAATTACAACACTCTGTCGGGCATCCAAGTAAAAACTTATTGTCGTTTGAATTTTCTAAGAGTTTCCGTTTTCAATTTGGAGCGTCTCGATATATTACGGGACTCAACCGAACATCCGTGTATAAAGTTATTGTCATTTCAATTTGCTCAAAGCTTCTAGTCTCAATTTTGAGCGTCTCGATATATTACCCGATCCAATCGGACATCCGAGTAAAATGTTATTGTCGTTTGAATTCCCTACGAGCTTCCCTTTTCAATTTGGAGCGTC
>NW_024464708.1:229111-233208 GCF_000004515.6 Glycine max
AAAAAGTTAATGTCGTTTGAATTTGATACGAGTTTCCGTATTCAATTTGGAGCATCTCTCGATAAATTACAACACTCTGTCGGGCATCCAAGTAAAAACTTATTGTCGTTTGAATTTTCTAAGAGTTTCCGTTTTCAATTTGGAGCGTCTCGATATATTACGGGACTCAACCGAACATCCGTGTATAAAGTTATTGTCATTTCAATTATCTGAGAGCTTCAAGTCTCAATTTTGAGCGTCTCGATATATTACCCGATTCAATCGGACATGCGAGTAAAAAGTTATTGTCGTTTGAATTCCCTACGAGCTTCCGTTTTCAATTTGGAGCGTCTTGATATATTACAGGACTCAACCGGACATCCGTGTATAAAGTTATTGTCAATTCAATTTTCTCAGAGCTTCGGATCTAAATTTTGAGCGTCTCGATATATTACGGGACTCTATCAGACATCCGAGTAAAAAGTTAATGTCGTTTGAATTTGATACGAGCTTCCGTTTTCAATTTGGAGCATCTCTTGATAAATTACGACACTCTGTCGGGCATCCGAGTAAAAAGTTATTGTCGTTTGAATTTTCTAAGAGTTTCCGTTTTCAATTTGGAGCGTCTCGATATATTACGGGACTCAACCGAACATCCGTGTATAAAGTTATTGTCATTTCAATTTGATTAGAGATTCTAGTCTCAATTTTGAGCGTCTCGATATATTACCCGATTCAATCGGACATGCGAGTAAAAAATTATTCTCGTTTGAATTCCCTACGAGCTTCCGTTTTCAATTTGGAGCGTCTTGATATATTACAGGACTCAACCGGACATCCGTGTATAAAGTTATTGTCAATTCAATTTTCTCAGAGCTTCGGATCTAAATTTTGAGCGTCTCGATATATTACGGGACTCATTCAGACATCCGAGTAAAAAGTTATTGTCGTTTGAATTTGATACGAGCTTCCGTTTTCAATTTGGAGCATCTCTCGATAAATTACGACACTCTGTCGGGCATCCGAGTAAAAAGTTATTGTCGTTTGAATTTTCTAAGAGTTTCCGTTTTCAATTTGGAGCGTCTCGATATATTACGGGACTCAACTGGACATCCGTGTATAAAGTTATTGTCATTTCAATTTGCTCATAGCTTCTAGTCTCAATTTTGATCGTCTCGATATATTACCTGATTCAATCGGACATCCGAGTAAAAAGTTATTGTCGTTTGAATTCCCTACGAGTTTCCGTTTTCAATTTGGAGCGTCTGGATATATTACAGGACTCAACCGGACAACCGTGTATAAAGTTATTGTCAATTCAATTTTCTCAGAGCTTCGGATCAAAATTTTGAGCGTCTCGATATATTACAGGACACAATCAGACATCCGAGTAAAAAGTTATTATCGTTTGAATTTGATACCAGCTTCCGTTTTCAATTTGGAGCATCTTGATATATTACAAGACTCTTTTGAACATCCGAGTAAAATGTTATCGTTGTTTGAATTTGCTACCACCTTCCGTTTTCAATTTGGAGCGTCTCGATATATTACGGGACTCAATCGAACATCCGTGTATAAATTTATTGTTGTTTCAATTTGCTACGAGCTTCGGTTTTAAATTTGGAGCATGTCGATATATTACGGTACTCAAGAGGACATTCGAGTATAAAGTTATTGTCTTTTGAAATTGCTCAGAGCTTCTGCTCTCAATTTCGAGCGTCTTTTTATGTTACGGGACTCAATCGGACATCCGAGTAAAAACATATTGTCGTTCGAATTTCCTACGAGCTTCTTTTTTCAATTAGAAGCGTCTCGATATATTACGGCACTCTGTCGGACATCCGTCTAAATATTTATTGTCGTTTGAATTTTCTAAGAGCTTCCGTTTTCAATTTGTAGCGTCTTGATATATTACGTGACTCAACCGGACATTCGTGTATAAACTTATTGTCGTTTCAATTTTCTTAGAGCTTCAAGTCTCAATTTTGAGCGTCTCGATATATTACCCGATTCAATCGGACATCTTAGAAAAAATTTATTGTTGTTTGAATTTCCTACGAGCTTCCGTTTTCAATTTGGAGCGTCTCGATATATTACCGGACTCATCCGGACTTTCGTGTAAAAAATTATTGTCAATTCAATTTTCTCAGAGCTTCGGATCAAAATTTTGCGCGTCTCGATATATTACGGGACTCATTCAGACATCCGAGTAAAAAGTTATTGTCGTTTGAATTTGATACGAGCTTCCGTTTTCAATTTGGAGCATCTCTCGATAAATTACGACACTCTGTCGGGCATCCGAGTAAAAAGTTATTGTCGTTTGAATTTTCTAAGAGTTTCCGTTTTCAATTTGGAGCGTCTCGATATATTACGGACTCAACTGGACATCCGTGTATAAAGTTATTGTCATTTCAATTTGCTCATAGCTTCTAGTCTCAATTTTGATCGTCTCGATATATTACCTGATTCAATCGGACATCCGAGTAAAAAGTTATTGTCGTTTGAATTCCCTACGAGCTTCCGTTTTCAATTTGGAGCGTCTGGATATATTACAGGACTCAACCGGACAACCGTGTATAAAGTTATTGTCAATTCAATTTTCTCAGAGCTTCGGATCAAAATTTTGAGCGTCTCGATATATTACAGGACACAATCAGACATCCGAGTAAAAAGTTATTATCGTTTGAATTTGATACCAGCTTCCGTTTTCAATTTGGAGCATCTTGATATATTACAAGACTCTTTTGAACATCCGAGTAAAAAGTTATCGTTGTTTAAATTTGCTACCACCTTCCGTTTTCAATTTGGAGCGTCTCTATATATTACGGGACTCAATCGGACATCCCTGTAAAAATTTATTGTTGTTCCAATTTGCTACGAGCTTCGGTTTTAAATTTGGAGCACTCGATATATTACGATACTCAAGAGGACATTCGAGTATAAAGTTATTGTCTTTTGAAATTGCTCAGAGCTTCTGCTCTCAATTTCGAGCGTCTTTTTATATTACGGGACTCAATCGGACATCCGAGTAAAAACATATTGTCGTTCGAATTTCCTACGAGCTTCTTTTTTCAATTAGAAGCGTCTCGATATATTACGGCACTCTGTCGGACATCCGTCTAAATATTTATTGTCGTTTGAATTTTCTAAGAGCTTCCGTTTTCAATTTGTAGCGTCTTGATATATTACGTGACTCAACCGGACATTCGTGTATAAACTTATTGTCGTTTCAATTTTCTTAGAGCTTCAAGTCTCAATTTTGAGTGTCTCGATATATTACCCGATTCAATCGGACATCTTAGAAAAAATTTATTGTTGTTTGAATTTCCTACGAGCTTCCGTTTTCAATTTGGAGCGTCTCGATATATTACCGGACTCATCCGGATTTTCGTGTATAAAATTATTGTCAATTCAATTTTCTCAGAGCTTCAGATCAAAATTTTGCGCGTCTCGATATATTACGGGACTCATTCAGACATCCGAGTAAAAAGTTATTGTCGTTAGAATTTGATACGAGCTTCCATTTTCAATTTGGAGCATCTCTGGATAAATTACGACACTCTGTCGGGCATCCGAGTAAAAAGTTATTGTCGTTTGAATTCCCTACGAGCTTCCGTTTTCAATTTGGAGTGTCTTGATATATTACAGGACTCAACCGGACATTCGTGTATAAAGTTATTGTCAATTCAATTTTCTAAGTGCTTCAGATATAAATTTTGAGTGTCTCGATATATTACGGGACTCAATCAGACATCTGAGTAAAAAGTTATTGTCGTTTGAATTTGATACCAGCTTTCGTTTTCAATTTGGAGCATCTCTCGATAAATTACGACACTCTATCGGGCATCCGAGTAAAAAGTTTTTGTCGTTTGAATTTTCTAAGAGTTTCCGTTTTCAATTTGGAGCGTCTCGATATATTACGGAACTCAACCGGACATCCGTGTATAAAGTTATTGTCATTTCAATTTGCTCATAGCTTCTAGTCTCAATTTTGATCGTCTCGATATATTACCCGATTCAATCGGACATCCGAGTAAAAAGTTATTGTTGTTTTAATTCCCTACGAGCTTCCGTTTTCAATTTGGAGCGTCTCGATATATTACAGGACTCAACCGGAC
>NW_024464708.1:233308-266201 GCF_000004515.6 Glycine max
AAAATTTTGAGCGTCTCGATATATTACAGGACCCAATCAGACATCCGAGTAAAAAGTTATTGTCGTTTGTATTTGACACCAGCTTCCGTTTTCAATTTGGAGCATCTCGATATATTACGAGACTCTTTTGAACATCCGAGTAAAAAGTTATCGTTGTTTGAATTTGCTACGACCTTCCGTTTTCAATTTGGAGCGTCTCGATATATTACGGGACTCAATCGGACATCCGTGTATAAATTTATTGTCGTTCCAATTTGCTACGAGCTTCGGTTTTAAATTTGGAGCATCTCGATATATTACGGTACTCAAGAGGACATTCGAGTATAAAGTTATTGTCTTTTGAAATTGCTCAGAGCTTCTGCTCTCAATTTCGAGCGTCTTTTTATATTACGGGACTCAACCGGACATCCGTGTATAAAGTTATTGTCATTTCAATTTGCTCATAGCTTCTAGTCTCAATTTTGATCGTCTCGATATATTACCCGATTCAATCGGACATCCGAGTAAAAAGTTATTGTTGTTTTAATTCCCTACGAGCTTCCGTTTTCAATTTGTAGCGTCTTGATATATTACGGGACTCAACCGGACATCCGTGTATAAAGTTATTGTCGTTTCAATTTTCATAGAGCTTCAAGTCTCAATCTTGATCGTCTCGATATATTACCCGATTCAATCGGACATCTTAGAAAAAAGTTATTGTTGTTTGAATTTCCTACGAGCTTCCGTTTTCAATTTGGAGCATCTCGATATATTACCAGACTCATCCGGACTTCCATGTATAAAATTACTGTCAATTCAATTTTCTCAGAGCTTCGGATTAAAATTTTGCGCGTCTCGATATATTACGGGACTCATTCAGACATCCGAGTAAAAAGTTATTGTCGTTAGAATTTGATACGAGCTTCCGTTTTCAATTTGGAGCATCTCTCGATAAATTGCCACACTCTGTCGGGTATCCGAGAAAAAAGTTATTGTCATTTGATATTTCTAAGAGTTTCCATTTTCAATTTGCAGCTTCTCGATATATTATGGGACTCAACCGGACATCCGTGTATAAAGTTATTGTCAATTCAATTTTCTCAGTGCTTCGGATCTAAATTTTGAGCGTCTCGATATATTACGGGACTCAATCAGACATCCGAGTAAAAAGTTATTGTCGTTTGAATTTGATACGAGCTTCCATTTTCAATTTGGAGCATCTCTCGATAAATTACGACACTCTGTCGGTGTCATACCCTAATTTCGTCCGGGGACCTTTGCTTGATGACATGCGACTTTTCTTTGGTCCTTGCAAGGTGCTTGGCACCCATCATTAGGCAATTTGTGAAATTCCAGGACATGCCGGAAAACCAAAAAAATATTGATGCACAATCCGTAAGTTTCCGTGACACACCGGAAATCAAATGGAAGCATCGTTGCTTAATTAAGTGAGGTTCCATAACATTCCGTAAGTTAAAAAGGGGATGATTATGTAATCCGCAAGGTTCCGTAACATTACGGAAAGAAAACAAGTATCGTTACGAAATTCGTAAGTTTCCGTAACTTTACGAAAAAAGAATCACCAAAAGAAAGCAGAGGGGGTGTACTTAGTAAAAATGGGGGTGCAAATAGCACCCAGGCCCACTTGGGCCCTCCAGAATATTCCTCCAGAAGGCTGTTGCTTCTGGAGGAAGCAACCTGGCTCGCCTGGGCGAGCTGGGCGGCAAGCATCTCCCCTATTTTGCTATAAATAGGGGAGGAAGTGAAGAAGAAAAGGGTTCAGCCCCTTAGGCACTTCTCTCTCTTTCGAATTTGCTTGGAAAAATTGTTTCCGTGAAGAAAATCTAAGCCGAGGTGCTTCCGAAATGTTTCCGTAACGTTTTCCGTGAAGAATTTCGCAAAGGTTTCAACCGTTTTTCGACGTTCTTCATCGTTCTTCGATCTTCAACGGGTAAGTACCTTGAACCAAGCTTTTCGATTCATTCTATGTACCCGTGGTGGTCCACATTGTGTTTTGTGTATTTTTATTCTCATTCCATTTACTTTTTATACCCCCTTTTGACGTGCTTAAGCCATTTTACTTAAGTCATTTCTCGCTTAACTTAAAAATAAAATAAATTTCCACTGAACGTTTGAATTGTATTATCCGTTAACTTCGGTTAAAATAAATTCCGACCGTTTGGTCGTGCCGTAATCGCATTGGAAATCAAAAAGAGGTAAAAAATAATATAATAATCAAAAAAATATCTTTTAGTGAAATAAAGCGAAAAATCAATCGGACGTTTTTCTCTTTGGGATTTCTCATTCTTAATCGAATTGACTAATAACTAAAGTGAAACTAAGGCTAAAATCAAACTCGCCTAGTCAAGCTCGTCCACAAAAATAGGTTTTTGAAGTTTGTCATTTCAATTTCTTACTAAGTAAAATGGATCGTTTTTAAGGTCCAATGCCTTAAAATGATCACCTCTTAAGTAAAAAAGAATCACTTGATAAGAAAGAACTACGTAGGTCTGATTTTCTCATTCCAAATTGAGGAATACGTAGGAGCAAAGGGAAACACCCTTGTCGACCACAAAAAAGGAGAAAATATAAAAAGGGTATAAAGGATATAAAGACATAAAAAGGGAACATAAAAATCAAAGTCATGTTTGCACATTCGATTAAAGGCTGCCGTCCCTTGGGACGGGCGTGTGGGGTGCTAATACCTTCCCCGTGCGTAAATACAACTCCCGAACCTTTTACTTAAAAGTTCGTAGATCGCGTCTTTTCCGGTTTTTCCGACGTTTTCCTCAAATAAACGTTGGTGGCGACTCCGCGCGTATTCCTTTCGTGGAACACGCATCCCGCGAGTCTCGCGTCGCCCTCCCGCCGAAGGGTAGGTTGCGACAGTTGGCGACTCCACTGGGGACTATTTTTAGAGAGTTAGGCCATTTAATCTTGTGCAATGTTTTACCGTGACTTATCCCTTTGTTGGTTTCCCTTCATTATGTTCTTGTGTATATAAACTCTTTGTTGCTTTTAGTGCGTTTTAAAATGTATGCATGAGGTAAATATTTATTCATTTGATGCACACAAACACCAACACTATTTGCACACACTGTGAGTGAAAAAGGGCCCTATACCCGGGTTCATGGGAACATAAGGAGCGGAGGTGAATCTGTGATCATGCTAGGTCTCCGACTTGCTTGATTACAGTGAACCCTCATCTAGAGCTTTTTTCTTTGAAAACTTATTGTTGCTAGTAGTCCCTACTGCTGCAATATGTTCTTCGAAGAGAATGATACCTCTAGAAACTATCAAAAGAGATATGACTACCTTGGGGGTTATCACTAAATGCCTAGTTAGTTCTCTCCCTTATAAGTCCCTTAAATAGGGGCACGGAGCAAACACGCTGCGTGCCATTTTTCACAACTGCCATGCATAAGTATCATATACCCCTTTTGCTTATGTTCAGTGAATATTGTCATACTATGTACATTCCCGTATTGCGTCTTTTGCATATGCATCGCATATGGGTTCTGTCTTGATCCCTTCTGTAAACAAACCAACGGAGGGTCCATGTCGCCTTCTTAAAAACGTATGTTGGGGCACTTTGCTACCCCTAGACGTTGTATCTAAGAAGAAGACAATTCCTCGGGCCCCCGCATTCCTAGATTGCATCTGTGTCATATGCATTCCATCATGCATTCATCCATCCCACCCATGAGATATCGGAGTTTTGATTTGCACCAGCTTTTGTCTCACTTTAGTAAGCATGGGAACGAATCAAACCGGCAAGAGGTTTTACCAAGTCAAGGTTAAAAGCCTAGATACCACCAGCATCAAGGAATTAGGGCGGTTGATGGGACCTCTCCAAATGCAAACCTTCCGCAAGACTTACGGAAAAATCTTAGAGTTGACCTTAGCAGAGGTATCCATAGAAGCCATTGCATCACTCACCCAATACTACGACCAGCCTTTGAGGTGCTTCACATTCGGAGACTTCCAATTAGTACCAACCATTGAAGAATTTGAGGAAATTCTAGGATGTCCTCTCGGGGGAAGAAAACCATATCTTTCATCCGGGTGTCTCCCCTCTCTGAGCAGAATTGCAACTGTGGTCAAGGATTCAGCAAGAGGTTTGGACCGCATAAAACAGACTCGAAACGACATAGCGGGCCTACCACGGAGGTACCTAGAAGACAAGGCAAGGGGTATGGCCAATCAAGGAGATTGGGTCCCGTTTATGGATGTGCTAGCTTTGCTAATTTTTGGGGTCGTCCTCTTTCCAAACGTGGATGGTTTGGTGGACCTAGCAGCAATCGACGCTTTCCTTGCATACCACCATAGCAAGGAAAGTCTGGTGGTAGCTGTCTTGGCAGATCTATTTGACACATTTGACCGAAGGTGCGAAAAGAGTAGCGCACGGATCATCTGTTGCTTGCCCGCCCTCTGTGTTTGGTTGGTTTCGCACTTGTTCCAACAAGACACAAGGCATCCATGTCCGCTCCTGAGCCATCGCTCATGTACTGAAAAGAGGAGAATAGATTGGGACCAGCTTTTGGCTGGGATAGGAGGTAGAACAATCAGTTTGTTCCCCCGATGGAAGGAAGGAAAAGAAGGAGTCCTTTTCTCATGTGGAGGATACCCAAACATTCCGCTGGTAGGAACGAGGGGTTGTATTAACTACAATCCCGTGCTCGCTATAAGTCAACTAGGGTACCCCATGAGGGGAGCACCGACGGAAGAAAGCATGTCTCCTTTGCTTGTAAGGGATTTCGGCGCACAAAATCTCAAGGCTATACAAAGAATCCATAAGGCATGGGAAACCCCGTTAAGAAAAGATCAAGAACTTAGAGGCATTCGTAATGGCATCATTGGTGGGTACCACGAATGGCTGAAAGTTCATATACGAGGTTTAGATTGGCTCGCCAAGTTAAAAGTCGTCAGCGAAGAGAGTTTTGAAGCACCGGAAGAGGACGAAGAAGTCCAAGCTCTCAAAAGCGAGTTAGGAAAGGCGAAACTTGCCAAGGAGAAGTTCAAGTTGGCCGCTACACACACTCGGAAGGAGTGTGCCGGGTTACGGGAAGAGAATGAAATTACCGCGAGAGCCCTTGAACAAGAGACCAAGAGGGCTCGCAAGGAAGAGTATGGCCGAAATAAATTTCGCGGAGCTCTATGGGGTAGCAATAGTGAACTCAAGCTGCGAAGGGAAGAGAGGGACCAGTCGCGAGCACATAGCATGGTTCTGAAAAAGGAGTTAGTTGCTTGTTCAAGGTCCAAAAGAAGCTTGTCTCAGCGTTTATGCGAGACGGAGACCAACATTCTAGCTATCATCGCCAAGTACCAAGAAGAGTTAGGTCTAGCCACGGCCCACGAGCATAGGATCGCGGACGAGTATGCTCAAGTATACGCAGAAAAAGAGGCTAGAGGAAGGGTGATCGACTCTTTACACCAAGAGGCAACCATGTGGATGGATCGGTTTGCTCTTACCTTGAACGGGAGTCAAGAACTTCCCCACTTGTTAGCGAAGGCCAAGGCAATGGCGGACACCTACTCCGCCCCCGAAGAGATTCATGGGCTTCTCGGCTATTGTCAGCATATGATAGACTTAATGGCCCACATAATTAGAAATCGTTAGGAAACTTGTATGGTCTCTCAGACCTTGACTAGATACGACTTTCTTTTTGAAATAAAATGAGTTGGTCCTATGTTTCTACTCCAAAAGCTTGTGCAAATCAAATCACTCCTACATTTCATCTCTAGCATGCATTTTCTTTCTTTCTTTACCCACTCCTCACGTTTGGTTTTTTAGGGAAAAACACCATAACTAAACGCGCCACAAGGCATCCCTATCGCACCAGATCCAAATCTAGAACGATGGGTGATCAAGAGGAGACACAGGAACAGATGAAAGCCGACATGTTGGCTCTGAAAGAACAAATGGCCTCCATGATGGAGGCCATGTTAGGTATGAGGCAGCTCATGGAGAAGAACGCGGCCACCGCTACCGCTGTCAGTTCGGCTGCCGAAGCAGACCCGACTCTCTTGACAACTGTGCACCATCCTCCCTCAAACATAGTAGGACGGGGAAGGGACACACTGGGGTACGATGGCAGCCCTCACCTGGGATACAACCGAGTGGCTTACCCTTATGGATTGCCGCCCAACTACTCACCACCCGTCTTGCAAGACGATGCGGGCCATATTGCTTCTCCCGTCCTTGAAAGAGAACCCCCTCAACAGCCTGACGAGGCCCACAAAGACCCTGAAGACTATGCTCGAAGGGATGTCGAGTTCTATCCCCCGATCCCCGAAGGGCCGGCACCCAGCACGTTGCCTCAGCCCAACATCGCAACACAACCAATAGTCTTGTCCACGGAAGGACCGTCCCCGGCAACTGAAGAAAGGAGGAAGCTCGATCTCCTTGAGGAAAGATTGAGGGTCGTGGAAGGATTTGGGGACTATCCTTTCGCAGACATGACGGATCTTTGCTTAGTACCCGATGTTGTTATTCCCCCGAAGTTCAAAGTGCCGGACTTCGACAAGTATAAAGGGACGACTTGTCCCAAAAACCATCTCAAGATGTACTGTCGTAAGATGGGCGCCCACTCTAAGGATGAGAAGCTATTAATACACTTCTTTCAAGATAGCTTGGTCGGAGCCGCGGTAGTGTGGTACACTAATTTGGAAGCTTCCCGTATCCGTACTTGGAAGGATCTGATTACTGCCTTCCTAAGGCAATATCAGTACAATTCTGATATGGCTCCCGACCGCACTCAACTGCAGAATATGTTCAAGAAAGAGGGTGAAACCTTTAAAGAATATGCGCAGCGGTGGAGAGATTTGGCGGCACAAGTAGCTCCTCCCATGGTTGAGAGAGAGATGATCACCATGATGGTAGACACTCTGCCAGTGTTCTACTATGAGAAGCTAGTAGGTTACATGCCGTCCAGCTTTGCGGATCTAGTATTCGCCGGGGAAAGAATCGAGGTAGGACTGAAAAGAGGAAAGTTTGATTACGTTTCCTCCACGAGTGCGAATGCCAAAAGAATCGGGGCAACAGGGGCAAAAAGGAAGGAAGGAGATGCCCATGCTGTCTCTTCAACACCCGCGTGGGTCAAACCCCAGCAAACGCCTCATGGTACCCATCAGTACGCGCAACATCACCCGAGCTTCTCGGCTCATACCGGGAATGCCTCTAGCTCAACACCCGTGCAGCCTAAGGCACCCACCCAGAGGGAAGCTCCCCAAGTTCCAACTCCGAACACGACTCGCCCGGCCGGTAATTCCAACACGACAAGGAACTTCCCTCCGAGGCCATTTCAAGAATTCACCCCACTCCCAATGACGTATGAAGACCTCTTGCCATCCCTCATCGCCAATCATTTGGCCGTGGTAACTCCCGGAAGGGTCCTCCAACCCCCTTTCCCAAAGTGGTATGACCCTAATGCAACTTGCAAGTACCATGGGGGTGTCCCGGGACATTCCGTTGAAAAATGCTTGGCCCTTAAATACAAGGTCCAACATTTAATGGATGCTGGATGGTTGACCTTCCAAGAGGATCGACCCAATGTGAGAACCAACCCGCTCGCCAATCATGGAGGGGGGGCAATTAACGCCGTTGAGTCTGATAGACCGCGCAAGTCTAAACCTTTAAGGGATGTGGCAACCCCTAGGAGGTTTATCTTCGAGGCCCTACAAAAGGGAGGTGTGATTCCCCATAGTGGGTGTAAGGAGGACTCCTGTTTGCTGCATTCCGGCGAGCTGCATGACATGGAGACGTGTTTGGGAGTAGAGGAATTGTTACAGCGGATGATAGATCAAGGTCGACTGGAAGTCGGCAGTGAAGGAAAAGAAGAGCAGCATATATGCATGCAGTCCACGGATGGGAGCAGTGTTGTGAAGCCCAAACCCTTGGTGATATACTTCACTAAAAGCGCAGCTTCGCAAAAGCCCGGACACCCCTTAGCAGCCAAACCTGTTCCTTTCCCATACCAAAGTAGCCACGCAGTGCCATGGAGATATACACCTCCGAGGGAGAAGGAAGAAGAAGCCACCGACGTCAGCTCGTTGTCAGCTAAAGTAACAAATATCACGGGACTGAGTGGTGTGACCCGTAGTGGCCGTGTGTTCGCACCTCTGGACCTACCAGTCCAACCCGCCGACGTCAAGGGAAAAGGAAAAGTGGTGGAGGAACAAGATGGCGAAGCACCCCACGCTTCGAATAAAGATATTCTGGCAAAGGGCCTCCCGGAGAAAAAGGATGGTAAAAAGGAGGTGTCGCTAGAGGAAGCCAGCGAGTTCCTCCGTATCATTCAGCAGAGTGAATTCAAGGTTATCGAACAGCTCAACAAAACCCTGGCCAGGGTCTCGCTGTTGGAGTTACTTATGAGCTCCGAGCCTCATCGGGCTCTGCTAGTAAAAGTTCTGAACGAGGCCCATGTGGCCCAAGATATCTCGGTAGAAGGTTTCGGAGGGCTGGTCAACAATATCACTGCCAACAACTATCTTGCCTTCACCGAAGAAGAAATCCCCGCCGAGGGGAGAGGGCATAATAAGGCTTTGCACGTATCAGTCAAGTGTATGGACCATATCGTAGCCAAAGTGCTCATCGATAATGGTTCCAGTTTAAACGTGATGCCTAAGAGCACTTTGGAGAGATTACCATTCAATGCTTCCCACTTAAAGCCGAGTTCAATGGTGGTTTGTGCCTTTGACGGCACTGGCCGAGAGGTTAGGGGGGAGATCGATCTCCCAGTACAAATAGGCCCTCACACCTGTCAAGTCACCTTCCAAATAATGGATATTAACCCCCCCCTACAGCTGTCTGTTGGGGCGCCCGTGGATCCACTCGGTGGGAGTTGTGCCCTCTACACTCCACCAAAAGTTGAAATTCGTAGTGGAGGGGCATTTGGTCATCGTATCAAGCGAGGAAGACATCTTGGTGAGCTGCCCATCCTCTATGCCTTATGTGGAAGCCGCAGAAGAATCGTTAGAAACCGCTTTCCAGTCTTTTGAGGTGGTCAGCATTTCCTCCGTGGACTCCTTCTCTGGGCAGCCTTGTCTGTTCGATGCAGCAGTAATGATGGCCCGAGTTATGTTAGGGAACGATTACGAACCCGAAATGGGTTTAGGCAAGGACAACGACGGCATAACTAGCCTGATAAACGCCAAAGGAAATCGTGGGAAGTATGGTTTAGGCTATAAGCCCACTCAGGCGGATATGAACAGAAGCATCGCGGGAAGGAACAGCAGTGGTCAAAGCTTGCGTTGGAGACAAGAAAGTGAAGGAAGCCCGCCCTGCCACATAAGTAGAAGCTTTATAAGCGCGGGTCTGGGAGACAAAGGTCAAGTGGTCGCGATATGCGAAGATGATGTTCCGAGTACATTGGATTTGGTACGACCATGCCCTCCTGATTTCCAGCTGGGAAATTGGCGAGTGGAGGAACGCCCCGGCATTTACGCAACGAGCATAATGTAAACCTTTACGATTTTAAAAGCTCTATAGTTGGGCCTAGGCTTTAGAGTTTTTCCTTTTGTTAAGGCTTTGTGTCTTTTGTTTTTGAATTTATAATACAAGGATCTTTCTTCATCCGTTCCTACGTCTCTACCCATTCTCATTCATTTGCATGTTTACTTCTTTTTCTGAAACGGCAGCTCCGATGACGAGTCCCCCGAAGGTACTAATACCTGGGACCCGCCTATCGACTTCGAGCAAGAAATGAGTCAAACGGAAGATGAAGGAAACGAGGATGTGGGACTTCCCCCAGAATTAGAAAGAATGGTCGCCCATGAGGACCAAGAAATGGGGCCTCATCAAGAAGAAACAGAGCTGGTAGACTTAGGAATTGGCAGTGGAAAAAGGGAAGTAAAGATAGGTACAGGTATTACCGCACCTATCCGTGAAGAATTAATAATCCTGCTAAAAGACTACCAAGACATCTTTGCTTGGTCATACCAAGATATGCCCGGTTTGAGTTCTGACATTGTACAGCACCGATTACCTATAAATCCCGAGTGTTCCCCGATAAAGCAGAAACTGAGAAGGATGAAGCCCGAAACATCCTTGAAGATAAAAGAAGAAGTGAAGAAGCAATTTGACGCTGGATTTCTGGCCGTCGCTCGGTATCCAGAATGGGTTGCAAACATCGTACCGGTCCCTAAGAAAGATGGGAAAGTACGAATGTGTGTAGATTATCGGGACCTGAATCAGGCCAGTCCCAAGGACAATTTTCCTTTACCACACATCGATATCCTCGTAGATAACATGGCCAATTTCGCTTTATTTTCCTTCATGGGCGGTTTCTCTGGTTACAATCAGATAAAGATGGCGCCCGAGGATATGGAAAAGACTACTTTCGTCACCCTGTGGGGGACGTTCTGTTACAAGGTGATGTCCTTTGGACTCAAGAATGTCGGGGCAACTTATCAACGGGCCATGGTAGCTTTGTTCCATGATATGATGCATCAAGAGATCGAGGTCTACGTGGACGACATAATTGCTAAATCTAAATCCGAGGAAGAACACCTTGTCAACCTGCGGAAGTTGTTCGAAAGGCTTAAGAAATATCAATTAAGGTTGAACCCCGCTAAGTGTACCTTTGGGGTCAAATCAGGGAAATTACTTGGTTTCATTGTAAGCCAGAAAGGGATAGAGGTAGACCCCGAAAAGGTGAAGGCTATCCTTGAGATGCCAGAACCCCGTACAGAGAGGCAAGTCCGAGGTTTCCTGGGACGCTTGAATTATATTGCCAGATTCATATCGCAGCTCACCGCCATTTGTGAGCCGTTGTTCAAGCTCTTACGCAAAAACCAAACTGATCGCTGGAATGAGGATTGCCAAGAAGCTTTTGGAAGAATCAAGAAGTGCCTTATGAATCCTCCCGTGCTTATGCCACCAGTACCTGGAAGGCCTCTCATTTTGTACATGACAATCTTGGACGAGTCAATGGGGTGTATGCTGGGGCAACATGACGAATCCGGGAAGAAAGAGCGCGCTGTTTACTACCTAAGTAAGAAGTTCACGACCTGTGAGATGAATTACTCCTTGCTCGAAAGAACGTGTTGTGCTTTAGTATGGGCATCCCATCGCCTAAGGCAGTACATGCTGAGCCATACTACCTGGTTGATATCCAAGATGGACCCGGTTAAGTATATCTTTGAAAAGCCAGCTCTCACGGGACGGATCGCCCGGTGGCAAGTCCTGCTATCCGAGTTTGATATAGTCTACGTCACCCAAAAGGCGATAAAAGGAAGCGCCTTAGCAGATTATTTGGCTCAACAGCCTCTTAACGACTATCAGCCCATGCATCCTGAATTCCCGGATGAGGACATCATGGCCTTGTTTGAGGAAAAATTGGACGAAGATCGGGACAAATGGACTGTATGGTTTGACAGAGCGTCAAACATTCTAGACCATGGCGTTGGGGCAGTATTGGTCTCTCCGGACCATCAATGTGTACCCTTCACAACCAGGCTAGGATTTGACTGCACCAACAACATGGCCGAATATGAAGCATGTGCCCTAGCCGTCCAGGCAGCGATTGACTCCAATGTCAAACTACTCAAGGTGTACGGCGACTCGGCATTGGTAATCCATCAGCTGAGAGGGGAATGGGAAACTAGAGATCCCAAGCTGATACCCTACAAAGCCTATATCAAGGAATTGGCTAAGACCTTTGATGAGATCTCCTTCCATCATGTTCCCCGCGAGGAAAATCAAATGGCGGATGCACTTGCTACGTTGGCGTCTATGTTCCAACTAACACCGCACGGGGATCTACCCTACATTGAATTTTGGTGTTGTGGCAAACCTGCGCATTGTTGCCAAGTAGAAGAGGAACGGGACGGAAAGCCTTGGTATTTCGACATCAAGCGATATGTCGTAAGCAAAGAATACCCGCCAGAGATTGCCGACAATGATAAGAGGACATTGAGAAGGTTGGCAGCCGGTTTCTTCATGAGCGGAAGCATACTGTATAAGAGAAATCACGACATGACACTCCTGCGGTGTGTGGATGCCAGGGAGGCAAATCACATGATCGAGGAAGTCCATGAGGGCTCGTTTGGAACGCACGCCAACGGGCATGCTATGGCCAGGAAGATCCTAAGAGCAGGTTATTACTGGCTTACCATGGAAAGTGATTGTTGTGTCCATGTGAGGAAATGCCACAAATGTCAAGCGTTCGTAAATAATGTCAATGCCCCACCACATCCTCTGAATGTCATGTCCGCCCCTTGGCCTTTCTCCATGTGGGGAATAGATGTCATCGGGGCCATTGAGCCCAAAGCCCCGAATGGTCATCGCTTCATCCTCGTAGCGATAGATTATTTCACCAAGTGGGTCGAGGCAGCTTCATATACCAATGTCACGAGGAATGTGGTGGTCAGGTTCATTAAGAAAGAGATCATCTGCCGATATGGTTTGCCAAGGAAGATTATCACAAACAACGGCACCAACCTAAATAACAAGATGATGGGGGAAATGTGCGAGGAGTTTAAAATCCAGCATCACAATTCCACACCCTACCGGCCAAAGATGAATGGAGCCGTGGAAGCGGCCAATAAGAATATCAAAAAGATTATCCAAAAGATGACCGTGTCATACAAGGATTGGCACGAAATGCTCCCATTCGCATTACACGGTTACCGAACTTCAGTGCGAACGTCAACTGGGGCAACGCCGTTCTCATTGGTATATGGGATGGAGGCTGTGTTACCGTTTGAGGTAGAAGTCCCGTCATTAAGGATCTTGGCAGAATCCAGATTAAAGGAATCAGAGTGGGCTCAAACGCGCTATGACAAGCTCAACCTCATTGAGGGTAAGCGCTTAACAGCCATGAGTCATGGGCGTTTGTACCTGCAAAGAATGAAGAGTGCATTCGACAAGAAAGTACGTTTGCGCAAGTTCCATGAGGGAGACCTTGTGCTAAAGAAAATGTCCCATGCTGTAAAGGACAATCGAGGGAAATGGGCCCCGAACTACAAAGGGCCTTTTGTTGTGAAGAAGGCTTTCTCCGGAGGAGCCCTGGTGCTTACCAACATGGATGGTGAAGAGTTACCTTCACCCGTGAATTCTGATGTCGCTGCATGTTCTTTATCTTTATGCGTTTTCTGGATTCCCCCCGGGGATTTCCTGTCTGCTATATCTCTCGTTACAATCTTTCAAAGAAATGAACGTGGATTCGAGGCTTTAGTCCTCACGTTGGTCAAACCTTGCGTTGATTTGTGATCACCTGAGCCCTTCCGCTCAGTTCATGGGATGCCCCAAGCGCTTAATTAAAATTGAACCTAAACCAACTTTCACTAAAATTTGCTGCATTTGAAAACATTCATGCATACGCATACGCATGCATATTGTTGTGGTAAAATGGGGGCAGGATCATCTTGAGCTACCTTCTGGGGTGGGGACCAAATGTGGACAGCAGAAACCAATCAAGGTAAGACAATGACGCGGTCAAGATTGGCCATACCTGGTTGTTTATTACTTGCAGGTACTTAGGGACGGATGCAAGTGGGGATGGGGTCACGACCGACCGATCGTTGCCCTTTCTCTGCGCGAAACAAGCAGAGAACGTCGCTGCAAGGCAGCCCCGTATCCTTTGTATTCGCAGTTTTCTTTTACTATTTGTTTGTTTTAAAAAGTAAAAATAAGTAATCAACGCCTAATTCTAACCTAAGTAAGTTCAAGTTAGGCAAGACGCTAATCCATGAGAAAGGAGGGGACATGGTTAATGTTCCCCTCAAAAAAAAAAAAATGCAGGTTAGCTCGCCTGGGCGAGCTGAGCTCGCCTGGGCGAGCCACCCCTGCACCAAATTATAAGAATGACGAAAGGGGGGACGTTTTTGCATTCAAAAACTTCTTTTCCCCCCTTTCAAAAGCCATACCCACGGGATTGACGAGTTTGTAGCCCTAGGGTCATCATTTTTCGCATTTTTTGATTCCGTTTTGCGCTTTTGTTCATCACCAACAAGTAAGTGTTCTATCCCCAAGCTTTCTAGCTTTTCATTGGTGTATTTTGATCTCCTTTTGGTGCTCTAAATTGTGGGAATGTGCTCAAATATGTGGGGCAATTTTGGTTTGTTTTCTTGCTTGATTAGGTTGAATTGGGGGTTTGTATGGGATGGCCCTAGGCCTATAATGCATTTTGAAACAATGGGACATGCCACATTGTCCCTGTTCTTTTGCTATTGATACCTAAACGCGCGCCCACCAAGTGTTCGGTGAAATGCCTCAATGGCATTAGCGCGTGACTTTTGTAAGGAAACAACCCATGGGGCATTTTGGTTTGCACATATTTTCTATTTTTTGGGACATGCATTCATTCCCGAAAAAGGCTAGAGTAATTGCCCCACATATACCCTAGGTCTAGGAACTAAAATTTTATGCAAAAGAACACAAGAGGAGGTGCATATTGGGTAAAGTTACCCTTTTTGGCCAGCAATCAGCTATGGGCCACGCTACAATAATTTCCCTACGCCTAGATGTTTAGGAATTTTGCTCATCATAAACGTGTAGGTTTAGAATAGGTAGCAAAATACCTTTGGCAATTTACACTTTGGGTGTGGTAGCAAAATACTTGGATGTATGTACATGTAATTTTTGGTAGTCAAAATGTCTCACAAAAAATGTACAAATATGTTGCATGTTATGTAAAGAAAATACCTTACAAGAATACCTTTTAATTTGAATACAATTTTAGTCAGCAAAAGAAAATATACTTGAATTTGCATGCGGCTTTAGGTAGCAAAAACACTTGAGTAAAGCATGAAATGTATCACCTTCTTGTGTAGATAGCCAAGATTCATCACAAAGTTTGTATATGCATAAGTATTAGAAATACCGGAATGTGCACATGTGCAATTTTTGGTACCCCAAATGCTTTGAGTATGCATGTATGTAAATTTAGCCAAGGAAGTGCATGAGATGTAGGTAACAAATACACCTTGGAAGTACATATAAATAATCTAGGTAACGAAGGTGCCTTGATTGTACATGGGTGCATTTTTCTTAGTTATGAGAATGTCTTGTGCAAGTGAACGTTCGTAAAGAAGTATGCGCATAAGCTTGCTCTAAATTTACATTGATGTTTGTATTTATTGGAGGAGGTTGTATGCCATTTTTGTTTTAAGAGTAGCATTCCTTGGTAAAACTAACTTTCCAAATGTTTGCCTTCACGGGAAATGGCCCCGAGGAAGCTTGCCTCAAAGAGGTCCAGGAAGGATAAGGCGGCCGAAGGAACTAGTACCGCTCCTGAGTATGACAGTCACCGCTTTAGGAGCGCAGTACATCAGCAGCGCTTCGAGGCCATCAAGGGATGGTCGTTTCTCCGGGAGCGACGTGTCCAGCTCAGAGATGACGAGTATACTGATTTCCAGGAGGAGATAGGGCGCCGGCGGTGGACATCACTGGTTACTCCCATGGCCAAGTTCGATCCAGAAATAGTCCTCGAATTTTATGCCAATGCTTGGCCAACAGAGGAGGGAGTGCGTGACATGAGGTCCTGGGTAAGGGGTCAGTGGATCCCGTTTGATGCCGACGCTATTGGCCAGCTCCTGGGATATCCGTTGGTGTTGGAAGAGGGCCAGGAATGCGAGTATGGCCAGAGGAGGAACCGGTCTGATGGGTTCGATGAGGAGGCCATCGCCCAGCTACTATGTATACCGGGGCAGGATTTTGCCCGGACTGCTGCAGGGAGGCGAGTGCGAATCATGCGCACCAACATGACCACCCTGACTCAGATATGGATGACTCTGCTGCTCAGCAACATCCTGCCCAACGATCATAATTCCGACCTCCCCCTACCGAAGTGTCAGCTGGTGTACGCCATCCTGATGCGGATGAGCGTCCATGTGGCTCAGTTAATCGCTGATGCCATTTATATTTTTGCAGGTATGGCGCCTACCAGGCACCCTTTGGATCCAGATAAGTCCAACAGGGCCCTGGGATTTCCTGCACTGATCACAGGACTCTGCCAGTCGTTCGGAGTCCCCGTTGCACCTACCAAGGTGATTCGGCCGCCTATCACCCGGGCTTTTATTGCGAAGTACTGTACCCAGAGACAGGCTCAGGGTGATGCTCCACAGGCCGCAGGCACGCCACCACCACCTCATCAGGCTGGCCAGGCTGGGGCATTTGACATGGAGCAGTATTTACGGCATTTGGTTTGCCAACAGGCAGCCAACCACCGGGCACATGTGCAGACCCATGATTGTCTGTACCAGATGAGCCTCAGCATGCAGAGCCAGGGCTTCGCTTCTTTTTCATGCCCTACTCCAGACCAGTTCAGGGCAGAGGTCGCATGGCCCAGAGATTGGCCCGAGGCCCAAGCAGGAGAGGCACCCCCAGAAGCTCCCGGCGGTGGAGAAGAGGCCCACGAGGACGAGGAGATGGCCGATTTGCTTGACTTCTTGGGAGGGAGTGGAGATACATGACTGGGAGATCCCCAGATTCATGTTTTTCTTTCGTATTTCTTTTATCATTTATATGTTATGTTTTGACTTGAGAGACTAATGTTTGTTTTTGTTGTTTCGATTGTCATTTGTACAGCGCATACATTTTTGTTTGGGTTGTTGCGTTAGTATGTCATTACTATCGATGATGTTTGAAATTCTGGAGCCGTGTAGAGTTCTTCGTTTAGGAACATCGTCCAAAAAATATATATGTAAAACAAACAAAAATCATGATAAAAATAAAAATAGAAAAGAAAAAAAAATGAAATGGAAAAGAAAGCAAATGAGAAAAGAAGAGAGCAAATAAAGAAAAAGAGAGCAAATAAGGAAAAAGAAAGCAAGTAAGAAAAAAGATGGAAAAAGAAAAATAAGTTGTCTAGCTGAAAAAACCGACATGCTTATGAGAAGAGATGATTTCCAACTTTTCTTTGAAAAAAATTCACTGATCATAACCAATTTTTGGAAAATGTGTGTGTACACCTGAAGGGTGAATGCTGTGAAAATTTTCCCGGACGCCCAAAATGGACTTGGATGAATGCACAAATGGATAAAAGAACATATTTTGGAAACATTGGGTTGGTTTAAAATAGAGGAAATGAGTCCTGAGCCTTAGCATCACATGACCATAAAAAATTTGACACTTGAGTGTCCACATAGGTGCATGACCAGTTTTGCATAAAGTTTCCAAATCATCATTTTTGCATTTGTGTCATGGAAATAATGTGGGGCATCCCTTTTATCCTTGAACCAAACCAAACCCTGACATGTATCATGTCTAGCCATTCTACAAGCCTTGAGCCAAAATCCTGACTCACCATAAACCTTGACCCAGGGTGAGAATGTCAATCCTTACCCTCGAAAAAAAGAGGAAAAGAAGGAAAGTTTCCAATCAAAGAGAAAGCAAAAAAAAGAGAGAAGGAAAATTTCCAATCAAAGCAAAAAAAGGAATCAAGGAAATTCCCAATCAAAGAGTGGGAGAAAGCGAAAAGAAAGGAAAGAAAATTCCAAGTCAAAAAAAAAAAGAGAAGAAGGAAAGAAAGCTCCTGATCAAGGATCAAAAGAAAACAAAAGAAATGTGCAGAGAGGTCTTTGGACCAGACAATATCTGAACAATACGGAATTGCCACCAAATGAACAAAGAAAGAAAAGGAAACCATAACCTAAAAGTGGTCTTCTCCCTTTGATTACCAACCAAAATCCTGTGCATCGGTGACTTGTTCGCCTCGCGTCAAACAAAAATAGAAAAAGAAAAAGCCAACAAAAAATCAAAAGCCAAAAACACACAAAAGTCAAAAAACCCATCAAAAGAACCCATTCCCAAGGGAAGTCCTGTTGATCTATAATCACGCATGTAATTTTTGATTTGATAGGAAATAATTTGCAAAATCAAGTCATGACATATCTATGGTTCGGAATTAGGATGAAACACTTACCTGTGCGAGATTGATACACTTTGAGTGATTTTCTTCTATTTTTGTCGAACCCAGTGTTTCCTCTAAATGGTCATTTAGAAACGAAATGCTAACATCCAAAATCTCATTTATGGTTATGGGGGATTCCATCAGCAGACTCTCCTTCCCAGGTAAACGCATTGTTTGTCACTCAAAAAAGCATATGCTGCTCTAATCAGTTGGAATATTTGTCTCTTTACTAAAGCATGTTTGCATTTTAGTGGAGAAAACACCGAGACTTTTTCAAGTCTCACAAGTTATCCAGAACTACGTAGGTCTGAGTTCCTCATTGGAGGATACGTAGGAGCAAGAGCCTCACTTTTGTCGACCACACCGCTTTTTGTTACCATGACTCAAAAGCTGGTAGCTTGCGGAGACACCTTACGGTTATCCGCACCTCGTCATTCAGTGACCCCAAGTGTGATTGATGAGCAGAGGCCAATGTGGTCATCTGCGCCCTTTCCGGAGATGTCAGCATCTTCCGGTGGAGACTTTTTCAAGTCTCACAAGTTATCAAAACTACGTAGGTCTGAGTTCCTCATTGGAGGATACGTAGGAGCAAGAGCCTCGCTTTTGTCGACCACACCACCTTTTGTTGCCATGACCCAAGAGCTGGTAACCTGCGGAGACACCTTACGGTTATCCGCACCCTTTTGTCATCCAGAGGCGGCGCGCCCGATGACACGCAGAGACAAAATTTGGTCATTCTGCAACCTTGTGTCATCCAGAGGCGGCGCGCCCGATGACACGCGAAGATACCTTACGGTTATCCGCACCCTTTTGTCATCCAGAGGCGGCGGGCCCGATGACACGCAGAGACAAAATTTGGTCATTCTGCACCCTTGTGTCATCCAGAGGCGGCAGGCCCGATGACACGCGGAGACACCTTACGGTTATCCGCACCCTTTTGTCATCCAGAGGCGGCGCGCCCGATGACACGCAGAGACAAAATTTGGTCATTCTGCACCCTTGTGTCATCCAGAGGCGGCGGGCCCGATGACACGCGGAGATACCTTACGGTTATCCGCACCCTTTTGTCATCCAGAGGCAGCGGGCCCGACGACACGCAGAGACAAAATTTGGTCATTCTGCACCCTTGTGTCATCCAGAGGCAGCGGGCCCGATGACACGCGGAGATACCTTACGGTTATCCACACCCTTTTGTCATCCAGAGGCGGCGCGCCCGATGACATGCAGAGACAAAATTTGGTCATTCTGCACCCTTGTGTCATCCAGAGGCGACGGGCCCGATGACACGCGGAGATACCTTACGGTTATCCGCACCCTTGTGTCATCCAGAGGCGGCAGGCCCGATGACACGCAGAGACAAATTTGGTCATTCTGCACCCTTGTGTCATCCAGAGGCAGCGGGCCCGATGACACGCGGAGACACCTTACGGTTATCCGCACCCTTTTGTCATCCAGAGGCGGCGCGCCCGATGACACGCAGAGACAAAATTTGGTCATTCTGCACCCTTGTGTCATCCAGAGGCGGCGGGCCCGATGACAAGCAGCGGCCAATGTGGTCATTCTGCACCCTTCGTCAATCGCGGCCGATAAAGCCCGTTGACACGCGGAGATTTACATCATCTTCCGCACTTACAAGATCTGTCATACTGACTTTTGAGTCATGCTGACGGGCGGAAATACCCGAGTGGTTATCCGTATAAACATTCTTTTGCTATCTGTAAGACAGAACACTTGATAGCATGCAGAGGATGACATAGTCTTCTGCACCTTTTGTTCCTCCGGGAACAACAAGTCATTTGCATGCGGAAATTTTATGGTCACCCGCGACTCTCGTCAAATCGAGAGGAACGAAATTAGTGTCATACCCTAATTTCGTCCGGGGACCTTTGCTTGATGACATGCGACCTTTCTTTGGTCCTTGTGAGGTGCTTGGCACCCATCATTAGGCAATTTGTGAAATTTCGGGAACAACAAGTCATTTGCATGTGGAGATTTTATGGTCACCCGCGACTCTCGTCAAATCGAGAGGAACGAAATTAGTGTCTTATCTTTACTTTCCTTTTATCTCCAATAAAAGACAAGTAAAGAGGGGCAACTGTCATACCCTAATTTCATCCGGGGACCTTTGCTTGATGACATGCGAATTTTCTTTGGTCCTTGCAAGGTGCTTGGCACCCATCATTAGGCAATTTGTGAAATTCCAGGACATGCCGGAAAACCAAAAAAATATTGATGCACAATCCGTAAGTTTCCGTGACACACCGGAAATCAAATGGAAGCATCGTTGCTTAATTAAGTGAGGTTCCGTAACATTCCGTAAGTCAAAAAGGGGATGATTATGTAATCCGCAAGGTTCCATAACATTACGGAAAGAAAACAAGTATCGTTACGAAATTCGTAAGTTTCCGTAACTTTACGAAAAAAGAATCACCAAAAAAAAACAGAGGGGGTGTACTTAGTAAAAATGGGGGTGCAAATAGCACCCAGGCCCACTTGGGCCCTCCAGAATATTCCTCCAGAAGGCTGTTGCTTCTGGAGGAAGCAACCTGGCTCGCCTGGGTGAGCTGGGCGGCAAGCATCTCCCCTATTTTGCTATAAATAGGGGAGGAAGTGAAGAAGAAAAGGGTTCAGCCCCTTAGGCACTTCTCTCTCTTTCGAATTTGCTTGGAAAAATTGTTTCCGTGAAGAAAATCTAAGCCGAGGCGCTTCCGAAACATTTCCGTAACGTTTTCCGTGAAGAATTTCGCAAAGGTTTCAACCGTTCTTCGACATTCTTCATTCGTTCTTCATCGTTCTTCGATCTTCAACGGGTAAGTACCTTGAACCAAGCTTTTCGATTCATTCTATGTACCCGTGGTGGTCCACATTGTGTTTTGTGTATTTTTATTCTCATTCCATTTACTTTTTATACCCCCTTTTGACGTGCTTAAGCCATTTTACTTAAGTCATTTCTCGCTTAACTTAAAAATAAAATAAATTTCCACCGAACGTTTGAATTGTATTATCCGTTAACTGCGGTTAAAATAAATTCCGACCGTTCGGTCGTGCCGTAATCGCATTGGAAATCAAAAAGAGGTAAAAAATAATATAATAATAAAAAAAATATCTTTTAGTGAAATAAAGCGGAAAATCAATCGGACGTTTTTCTCTTTGGGATTTCTCATTCTTAATCGAATTGACTAATAACTAAAGTGAAACTAAGGCTAAAATCAAACTCGCCTAGTCAATTTGAAGTTTGTCATTTCAATTTCTTACTAAGTAAAATGGATCGTTTTTAAGGTCCAACGCCTTAAAATGATCACCTCTTAAGTAAAAAAGAATCACTTGATAAGAAAGAATTACGTAGGTCTGATTTTCTCATCCCAAATTGAGGAATACGTAGGAGCAAAGGGAAACACCCTTGTCGACCACAAAAAAGGAAAAAATATAAAAAGGGTATAAAGGATATAAAGACATAAAAAGGGAACATAAAAATCAAAGTCACGTTTGCACATTCGATTAAAGGCTGCCATCCCTTGGGACGGGCGTGTGGGGTGCTAATACCTTCCCCGTGCGTAAATACAACTCCCGAACCTTTTACTTAAAAGTTCGTAGATCGCGTCTTTTCCGGTTTTTTCGACGTTTTCCTCAAATAAACGTTGGTGGCGACTCCGTGTGTATTCCTTTCGTGGAACACGCATCCCGCAAGTCTCGCGTCGCCCTCCCGCCGAAGGGTAGGTTGCGACAGTCGGGCATCCGAGTAAAAAGTTATTGTCGTTTGAATTTTCTAAGAGTTTCCGTTTTCAATTTGGAGCGTCTCGATATATTACGGGACTCAACCGGACATCCATGTATAAAGTTATTGTCATTTCAATTTGCTCATAGCTTCTAGTCTCAATTTTGAGCGTCTCGATATATTACCCGATTCAATCGGACATCCGAGTAAAAAGTTATTGTCGTTTGAATTTCCTACGAGCTTCAGTTTTCAATTTGGAGCGTCTCGATATATTACCGGACTCATCCGGACTTTCGTGTATAAAATTATTGTCAATTCAATTTTCTCAGAACTTCGGATCAAAATTTTGCGCATCTCGATATATTACGGGACTCATTCAGACATCCGAGTAAAAAGTTATTGTTGTTAGAATTTGATACGAGCTTCCGTTTTCAATTTGGAGCATCTCTCGATAAATTACGACACTCTGTCGAGCATCCGAGTAAAAAGTTATTGTCGTTTGAATTTTCTAAGAGTTTCCGTTTTCAATTTGGAGCGTCTCGACATATTACGGGACTCAACCGAGCATCCGTGAATAAAGTTATAGTCATTTCAATTTGCTCAGAGCTTCTAGTCTCAATTTTGAGCGTCTCGATATATTACCCGATTCAATCGGACATCCGAGTAAAAAGTTATTGTCGTTTGAATTCCCTACGAGCTTCCGTTTTCAATTTGGAGCGTCTCGATATATTACAGGACTCAATCGGACAACCGTGTATAAAGTTATTGTCACTTCAATTTTCTCAGTGCTTCGGATCTAAATTTTGAGCGTCTCGATATATTACGGGACTCAATCAGACATCCGAGTAAAAAGTTATTGTCGCTATGAATATGATACCCAGCTTCCGTTTTCAATTTGGAGCATCTCTCGATAAATTACGACACTCTGTCGGGCATCCGAGTAAAAAGTTATTGTTGTTTGAATTTTCTAAGAGTTTCCGTTTTCAATTTGGAGCGTCTCGATATATTACCGGACTCATCCGGACTTCCGTGTATAAACTTATTGTCAATTTAATTTTCTCAGAGCTTCGGATCAAAATTTTGAGCGTCTCGATATATTACGGGACTCATTCAGACATCCGAGTAAAAGGTTATTGTCGTTTGAATTTGATACGAGCTTCCGTTTTCAAATTGGAGCATCTCTCGAAAAATTACGACACTCTGTCGGGCATCCGAGTAAAAAGTTATTGTCGTTTGAATTTTCTAAGAGTTTCCGTTTTCAATTTGGAGCGTCTCGATATATTACGGGACTCAACCGGACATCCGTGTATAAAGTTATTGTCATTTCAATTTGCTCAGTGCTTCGGATCTAAATTTTGAGCGTCTCGATATATTACGGGACTCAATCAGACATCCGAGTAAAAAGTTATTGTCGTTTGAATTTGATACGAGCTTCCGTTTTCAATTTGGAGCATCTCTCGATAAATTACGACACTCTGTCGGGCATCCGAGTAAAAAGTTATTGTCGTTTTAATTTTCTAAGAGTTTCCGTTTTCAATTTGGAGCGTCTCGATATAATACGGGACTCAACCGGACATCCGTGTAAAAAGTTATTGACATTTCAATTTGCTCATAGCTTCTAGTCTCAATTTTGATCGTCTCGATATATTACCCGATTCAATCGGACATCCGAGTAAAAAGTTATTGTGGTTTGAATTCCCTACGAGCTTCCGTTTTCAATTTGGAGCGTCTCGATATATTACAGGACTCAACCGGACAACCGTGTATAAAGTTATTGTCAATTCAATTTTCTCAGAGCTTCGGATCAAAATTTTGAGCGTCTCGATATATTACAGGACCCAATTAGACATCCGAGTAAAAGGTTATTGTCGTTTGTATTTGATACCAGCTTCCGTTTTCAATTTGGAGCATCTCGATATATTACGAGACTCTTTTGAACATCCGAGTAAAAAGTTATCGTTGTTTGAATTTGCTACGACCTTCCGTTTTCAATTTGCAGCGTCTCGATATATTACGGGACTCAATCGGACATCCGTGTATAAATTTATTGTCGTTCCAATTTGCTACGAGCTTCGGTTTTAAATTTGGAGCATCTCGATATATTACGGTACTCAAGAGGACATTCGAGTATAAAGTTATTGTCTTTTGAAATTGCTCAGAGCTTCTGCTCTCAATTTCGAGCATCTTTTTATATTACGGGACTCAATCGGACATCCGAGTAAAAACATATTGTCGTTCGAATTTCCTACGAGCTTCTTTTTTCAATTAGAAGCGTCTCGATATATTACAACACTCTGTCGGACATCCGTCTAAATATTTATTGTCGTTTGAATTTTCTAAGAGCTTCCGTTTTCAACTTGTAGCATCTTGATATATTACGGTACTCAACCGGACATCCGTGTATAAAGTTATTGTCGTTTCAATTTTCTTAGAGCTTCAAGTCTCAATTTTGAGCGTCTCGATATATTACCCGATTCAATCGGACATCTTAGAAAAAAGTTATTGTTGTTTGAACTTCCTACAAGCTTTCGTTTTCAATTTCGACCGTCTCGATATATTACCGGACTCATCCGGACTTCCGTGTATAAACTTATTGTCAATTTAATTTTCTCAGAGCTTCGGATCAAAATTTTGAGCGTCTCGATATATTACGGGACTCATTCAAACATCCGAGTAAAAGGTTATTGTCGTTTGAATTTGATACGAGCTTCCGTTTTCAAATTGGAGCATCTCTCGAAAAATTACGACACTCTGTCGGGCATCCGAGTAAAAAGTTATTGTCGTTTGAATTTTCTAAGAGTTTCCGTTTTCAATTTGGAGCGTCTCGATATATTACGGGACTCAACCGGACATCCGTGTATAAAGTTATTGTCATTTCAATTTGCTCATAGCTTCTAGTCTCAATTTTGATCGTCTCGATATATTACCCGATTCAATCGGACCTCCGAGTAAAAAGTTATTGTCGTTAGAATTCCCTACGAGCTTCCGTTTTCAATTTGGAGCATCTCTCGATAAATTACGACACTCTGTCGGGCATCCGAGTAAAAAGTTATTGTCGTTTTTATTTTCTAAGAGTTTCCGTTTTCAATTTGGAGCGTCTCGATATAATACGGGACTCAACCGGACATCCGTGTAAAAAGTTATTGACATTTCAATTTGCTCATAGCTTCTAGTCTCAATTTTGATCGTCTCGATATATTACCCGATTCAATCGGACATCCGAGTAAAAAGTTATTGTGGTTTGAATTCCCTACGAGCTTCCGTTTTCAATTTGGAGCGTCTCGATATATTACAGGACTTAACCGGACAACCGTGTATAAAGTTATTGTCAATTCAATTTTCTCAGAGCTTCGGATCAAAATTTTGAGCGTCTCGATATATTACAGGACCCAATTAGACATCCGAGTAAAAAGTTATTGTCGTTTGTATTTGATACCAGCTTCCGTTTTCAATTTGGAGCATCTCGATATATTACGAGACTCTTTTGAACATCTGAGTAAAAAGTTATCGTTGTTTGAATTTGCTACGACCTTCCGTTTTCAATTTGGAGCGTCTCGATATATTACGGGACTCAATCGGACATCCGTGTATAAATTTATTGTCGTTCCAATTTGCTACGAGCTTCGGTTTTAAATTTGGAGCATCTCGATATATTACGGTACTCAAGAGGACATTCGAGTATAAAGTTATTGTCTTTTGAAATTGCTCAGAGCTTCTGCTCTCAATTTCGAGCGTCTTTTTATATTACGGGACTCAATCGGACATCCGAGTAAAAACATATTGTCGTTCGAATTTCCTACGAGCTTCTTTTTTCAATTAGAAGCGTCTCGATATATTACAGCACTCTGTCGGACATCCGTCTAAATATTTATTGTCGTTTGAATTTTCTAAGAGCTTCCGTTTTCAACTTGTAGCATCTTGATATATTACGGTACTCAACCGGACATCCGTGTATAAAGTTATTGTCGTTTCAATTTTCTTAGAGCTTCAAGTCTTAATTTTGAGCGTCTCGATATATTACCCGATTCAATCGGACATCTTAGAAAAAAGTTATTGTTGTTTGAACTTCCTACAAGCTTTCGTTTTCAATTTCGACCGTCTCGATATATTACCGGACTCATCCGGACTTCCGTGTATAATCTTATTGTCAATTTAATTTTCTCAGAGCTTCGGATCAAAATTTTGAGCGTCTCGATATATCACGCGACTCATGCAGACATCCGAGTCAAAGGTTATTGTCGTTTGAATTTGATACGAGCTTCCGTTTTCAAATTGGAGCATCTCTCGAAAAATTACGACTCTCTGTCGGGCATTCGAGTAAAAAGTTATTGTCGTTTGAATTTTCTAAGAGTTTCCGTTTTCAATTTGGAGCGTCTCGATATATTACGGGACTCAACCGGACATCCGTGTATAAAGTTATTGTCATTTCAATTTGCTCAGTGCTTCGGATCTAAATTTTGAGCGTCTCGATATATTACGGGACTCAATCAGACATCCGAGTAAAAAGTTATTGTCGTTTGAATTTGATACGAGCTTCCGTTTTCAAATTGGAGCATCTCTCGATAAATTACGACACTCTGTCGGGCATCCGAGTAAAAAGTTCTTGTCGTTTGAATTTTCTAAGAGTTTCCGTTTTCAATTTGGAGCGTCTCGATATATTACGGGACTCAACCGGACATCCGTGTATAAAGTTATTGTCATTTCAATTTGCTCATAGCTTCTAGTCTCAATTTTGATCGTCTCGATATATTACCCGATTCAATCGGACATCCGAGTAAAAAGTTATTGTCGTTAGAATTCCCTACGAGCTTCTGTTTTCAATTTGGAGCGTCTCGATATATTGCAGGACTCAACCGGACAATCTTGTATAAAGTTATTGTTAATTCAATTTTCTCAGAGCTTCGGATCAAAATTTTGAGCGTCTTGATATATTGCAGGACTCAATCAGACATCCGAGTAAAAAGTTATTGTCGTTTGAATTTGATACCAGCTTCCGTTTTGAATTTGGAGCATCTCGATATATTACGAGACTCTTTCGAACGTCCGAGTAAAAAGTTATCGTCGTTTGAATTTTCTACGACCTTCCGTTTTCAATTTGAAGCGTCTCGATATACTACGGGACTCAATCGGACATCCATGTATATATTTATTGTCGTTTAAATTTGCTACGAGCTTCCATTTTCAATTTGGAGCATCTCGATATATTACGGGTCTCAAGAGGACATTCGAGTATAAAGTTATTGTCGTTTGAAATTGCTCAGAGCTTCTGCTCTCAATTTCGAGCGTCTTTTTTTATTACGGGACTCAATCGGACATATGAGTAAAAACATATTGTCGTTCGAATTTCCTACGAGCTTCTTTTTTCAATTTAAAGCGTCTCGATATATTACGGCAATCTGTCGGAAATCCGTGTATAAAGTTATTATCGTTTCAATTTTCTTAGAGGTTCAAGTCTCAATTTTGAGCGTCCTGATATATTACCCGATTCAATCGGACATCATAGAAAAAAGTTATTGTCGTTTTAACTTCCTACAAGCTTCCATTTTCAATTTCGACCATCTCGATATATTACCGGACTCATCCGGACATCCATGTATAAAGTTATTGTCAATTCAATTTACTCAGGGCTTCGGATCTTAATTTTGAGCGTCTCGATATATTACAGGACTCATTCAGACATCCGAGTAAAAAGTTATTGTCGTTTGAATTTGATACGAGCTTCCGTTTTCAATTTGGAGCATCTATCGATAAATTATGACACTCTGTCGGGCATCCGAGTAAAAAGTAATTGTCGTTTGAATTTTCTAAGAGTTTCCGTTTTCAATTTGGAGCGTCTTGCTATATTACGGGACTGAAACGAACATTCGTGTATAAAGTTATTGTCATTTCAATTTGCTCAGAGCTTCTAGTCTCAATTTTGAGCGTCTCGATATATTACCCGATTCAATCGGACATCCGAGTAAAAAGTTATTGTCGTTTGAATTTCCTACGAGCTTCCGTTTTCAATTTGGAGCGTCTCGATATATTACAGGACTCAACCGGACATCCTTGGATAAAGTTATTGTCAATTCAATTTTCTCAGAGCTTTGTATCTAAATTTTGAGCGTCTCGATATATTACGGGACTCAATCTGACATCCGAGTAAAAAGTTATTGTCGTTTGAATTTGATACCTGCTTCTGTTTTCAATTTGGAGCATGTCGATATATTACGAGACTCTGTCGAACATCTGTAGGGGGAGAGTTATCGTCGTTTGAATTTTCTACGACCTTCCGTTTTCAATTTGAAGCGTCTCGATATACTACGGGACTCAATCGGACATCCATGTATATATTTATTGTCGTTTAAATTTGCTACGAGCTTCCATTTTCAATTTGGAGCATCTCGATATATTACGGGTCTCAAGAGGACATTCGAGTATAAAGTTATTGTCGTTTGAAATTGCTCAGAGCTTCTGCTCTCAATTTCGAGCGTCTTTTTTTATTACGGGACTCAATCAGACATATGAGTAAAAACATATTGTCGTTCGAATTTCCTACGAGCTTCTTTTTTCAATTTAAAGCGTCTCGATATATTACGGCAATCTGTCGGAAATCCGTGTATAAAGTTATTATCGTTTCAATTTTCTTAGAGGTTCAAGTCTCAATTTTGAGCGTCCTGATATATTACCCGATTCAATCGGACATCATAGAAAAAAGTTATTGTCGTTTTAACTTCCTACAAGCTTCCATTTTCAATTTCGACCATCTCGATATATTACCGGACTCATCCGGACATCCATGTATAAAGTTATTGTCAATTCAATTTACTCAGGGCTTCGGATCTTAATTTTGAGCGTCTCGATATATTACAGGACTCATTCAGACATCCGAGTAAAAAGTTATTGTCGTTTGAATTTGATACGAGCTTCCGTTTTCAATTTGGAGCATCTATCGATAAATTATGACACTCTGTCGGGCATCCGAGTAAAAAGTAATTGTCGTTTGAATTTTCTAAGAGTTTCCGTTTTCAATTTGGAGCGTCTTGCTATATTACGGGACTGAAACGAACATTCGTGTATAAAGTTATTGTCATTTCAATTTGCTCAGAGCTTCTAGTCTCAATTTTGAGCGTCTCGATATATTACCCGATTCAATCGGACATCCGAGTAAAAAGTTATTGTCGTTTGAATTTCCTACGAGCTTCCGTTTTCAATTTGGAGCGTCTCGATATATTACAGGACTCAACCGGACATCCTTGGATAAAGTTATTGTCAATTCAATTTTCTCAGAGCTTTGTATCTAAATTTTGAGCGTCTCGATATATTACGGGACTCAATCTGACATCCGAGTAAAAAGTTATTGTCGTTTGAATTTGATACCTGCTTCTGTTTTCAATTTGGAGCATGTCGATATATTACGAGACTCTGTCGAACATCCCAGTAAAAAGTTATCGTCGTTTGAATTTTCTACGACCTTCCGTTTTCAATTTGAAGCGTCTCGATATACTACGGGACTCAATCGGACATCCATGTATATATTTATTGTCGTTTAAATTTGCTACGAGCTTCCATTTTCAATTTGGAGCATCTCGATATATTACGGGTCTCAAGAGGACATTCGAGTATAAAGTTATTGTCGTTTGAAATTGCTCAGAGCTTCTGCTCTCAATTTCGAGCGTCTTTTTTTATTACGGGACTCAATCGGACATATGAGTAAAAACATATTGTCGTTCGAATTTCCTACGAGCTTCTTTTTTCAATTTAAAGCGTCTCGATATATTACGGCAATCTGTCGGAAATCCGTGTATAAAGTTATTATCGTTTCAATTTTCTTAGAGGTTCAAGTCTCAATTTTGAGCGTCCTGATATATTACCCGATTCAATCGGACATCATAGAAAAAAGTTATTGTCGTTTTAACTTCCTACAAGCTTCCATTTTCAATTTCGACCATCTCGATATATTACCGGACTCATCCGGACATCCATGTATAAAGTTATTGTCAATTCAATTTACTCAGGGCTTCGGATCTTAATTTTGAGCGTCTCGATATATTACAGGACTCATTCAGACATCCGAGTAAAAAGTTATTGTCGTTTGAATTTGATACGAGCTTCCGTTTTCAATTTGGAGCATCTATCGATAAATTATGACACTCTGTCGGGCATCCGAGTAAAAAGTAATTGTCGTTTGAATTTTCTAAGAGTTTCCGTTTTCAATTTGGAGCGTCTTGCTATAGTAGCTATCAGCGCGTACCCGCAAGCTATAAAGTTATCTTACTGGGCAATTTGCTCAGAGCTTCTAGTCTCAATTTTGAGCGTCTCGATATATTAGCCGATTCAATCAGACTTCCGAGTAAAAAGTTATTGTCGTTTGAATTTCCTACGAGCTTCTGTTTTCAATTTCCAGTGTCTCGATATATTACAGGACTCAACCGGACATCTGTGTATAAAGTCATTGTCAATTCAATTTTCTCAGAGCTTCGGATCAAAATTTTGAGCGTCTCGATATATTACGGCAATCTGTCGGAAATCCGTGTATAAAGTTATTGTCGTTTCAATTTTCTTAGAGGTTCAAGTCTCAATTTTGAGCGTCCCGATATGTTACCCGATTCAATCGGACATCATAGAAAAATGTTATTGTCGTTTGAACTTCCTAGAAGCTTCCGTTTTCAATTTCGACCATCACGATATATTACCGGACTCATCCGGACATCCATGTATAAAGTTATTGTCAATTCAATTTTCTCAGAGCTTCGGATCAGAATTTTGAGCGTCTCGATATATTACGGGACTCATTCAGACATCCGAGTAAAAAGTTATTGTCGTTTGAATTTGATACGAACTTCCGTTTTCAATTTGGAGAATCTCTCGATAAATTGCAACACTCTGTCGGGCATCCGAGTAAAAAGTTATTGTCGTATGAATTTTCTAAGAGTTTTCGTTTACAATTTGGAGCGTCTCGATTTATTACGGGACTCAACCGGACATCCGTGTATAAAGTTATTGTCATTTCAATTTGCTCAGAGCTTCTAGTCTCAATTTTGAGCGTCTCGATATATTACCCGATTCAATCAGACTTCCGAGTAAAAAGTTATTGTCGTTTGAATTTCCTACGAGCTTCCGTTTTCAATTTGCAGCGTCTAGATATATTACAGGACTCAACCGGACATCTGTGTATAAAGTCATTGTCAATTCAATTTTCTCAGAGCTTCGGATCAAAATTTTGAGCGTCTCGATATATTACGGGACTCAATCAGACATCCGAGTAAAAAGTTATTGTCGTTTGAATTTGATACCTGCTTCTGTTTTCAATTTGGAGCATGTCGATATATTACGAGACTCTGTCGAACATCCCAGTAAAAAGTTATCATCGTTTGAATTTTCTACGACCTTCCGTTTTCAATTTGAAGCGTCTCGATATACTACGGGACTCAATCGGACATCCGTGTATATATTTATTGTCGTTTAAATTTGCTACGAGCTTCCATTTTCAATTTGGAGCATCTCGATATATTACGGGTCTCAAGAGGACATTCGAGTATAAAGGTATTTGTCGTTTGAATGGCTCAGAGCTTCTGCTCTCAATTTCGAGCGTCTTTTTTTATTACGGGACTCAATCGGACATATGAGTAAAAACATATTGTCGTTCGAATTTCCTACGAGCTTCTTTTTTCAATATAAAGCGTCTCGATATATTACGGCAATCTGTCGGAAATCCGTGTATAAAGTTATTATCGTTTCAATTTTCTTAGAGGTTCAAGTCTCAATTTTGAGCGTCCTGATATATTACCCGATTCAATCGGACATCATAGAAAAAAGTTATTGTCGTTTTAACTTCCTACAAGCTTCCATTTTCAATTTCGACCATCTCGATATATTACCGGACTCATCCGGACATCCATGTATAAAGTTATTGTCAATTCAATTTACTCAGGGCTTCGGATCTTAATTTTGAGCGTCTCGATATATTACAGGACTCATTCAGACATCCGAGTAAAAAGTTATTGTCGTTTGAATTTGATACGAGCTTCCGTTTTCAATTTGGAGCATCTATCGATAAATTATGACACTCTGTCGGGCATCCGAGTAAAAAGTAATTGTCGTTTGAATTTTCTAAGAGTTTCCGTTTTCAATTTGGAGCGTCTTGCTATATTACGGGACTGAAACGAACATTCGTGTATAAAGTTATTGTCATTTCAATTTGCTCAGAGCTTCTAGTCTCAATTTTGAGCGTCTCGATATATTACCCGATTCAATCGGACATCCGAGTAAAAAGTTATTGTCGTTTGAATTTCCTACGAGCTTCCGTTTTCAATTTGGAGCGTCTCGATATATTACAGGACTCAACTGGACATCCATGGATAAAGTTATTGTCAATTCAATTTTCTCAGAGCTTCGGATCTAAATTTTGAGCGTCTCGATATATTACGGGACTCAATCTGACATCCGAGTAAAAAGTTATTGTCGTTTGAATTTGATACGAGCTTCCGTTTTCAATTTGGAGCATCTCTCGATAAATTACGACACTCTGTCGGGCATCCGAGTAAAAAGTTATTGTCGTTTGAATTTTCAAAGAGTTTCCGTTTTCAATTTGGAGCGTCTCGCTATATTACGGGACTGAACCGAACATCTGTGTATAAAGTTATTGTCATTTTAATTTGCTCAGAGCTTCGAGTCTCAATTTTGAGCGTCTCGATATATTACCCGATTCAATCGGACATCCGAGTAAAAAGTTATTGTCGTGTGATTTCTTACGAGCATCCGTTTTCAAGGAATGGGGGCTTATATATTACAGGACTCAACCGGACATCCGGGTATAAAGTTATTGTCAATTCAATTTTCTCAGAGCTTCGGATCTAAATTTTGAGCGTCTCGATATATTACGGGACTTAATCAGACATCCGAGTAAAAAGTTATTGTCGTTTGAATTTGATATGAGCTTCCGTTTATAATTTGGAGCATCTCTCAAAAAATTATGACACTCTCTCGGGCATCCGAGTAAAAAGTTATTGTCGTTTGAATTTTCTAAGAGTTTCCGTTTTCAATTTGGAGCGTCTCGATATATTTTGGGACTCAACCGAACATCCGTGTATAAAGTTTTTGTCATTTCAATTTGCTCAGAGCTTCTAGTCTCAATTTTGAGCGTCTCGCTATATTACCCGATTCAATCGGACATCCGAGTAAAAAGTTATTGTCGTTTGAATTTCCTACGAGCTTCCGTTTTCAATTTGCAGCGTCTTGATATGTTACAGGACTCAACCGGACATCCGTGTATAAAGTTATTGTCAATTCAATTTTCTCAGAGCTTCGGATCTAAATTTTGAGCATCTCGATATATTACGGGATTCAATCAGACATCCGAGTA
>NW_024464708.1:291928-292364 GCF_000004515.6 Glycine max
TAAAATGTTATTGTCGTTTGAATTCCAGACGAGCTTTCATTATCAATTTGGAGCGTCTAGATATATTACGGGACTCAACAGGACATCCGTGTAAAAAGTTATTGTCAATTCAATTTTCTCAGAGCTTCGGATCTAAATTTTGAGCGTCTCGATATATTACGGGACTCTATCAGACATCCGAGTAAAAAGTTATTGTCGTTTGAATTTGATACGAGCTTCCGTATTCAATTTGGAGCATCTCTCGATAAATTACGACACTCTGTCGGGCATCCGAGTAAAAAGTTATTGTCGTTTGAATTTTCTAAGAGTTTCCGTTTTCAATTTGGAGCGTCTCGATATATTACGGGACTCAACCGAACATCCGTGTATAAAGTTATTGTCATTTCAATTATCTGAGAGCTTCAAGTCTCAATTTTGAGCGTCTCGATATATTACC
>NW_024464708.1:292554-294913 GCF_000004515.6 Glycine max
TCAGACATCCGGGGTAAAAAATTAAATTTCGTTTGAATTTTATACGAGGTTTCTCTTTTCAATTTTGGAGCGTCTCTCGATAAAATTCCACCACTCCTGTCGGGGATCCAAGGTAAAATTTATTGTCGTTTGAATTTTCTAAGAGTTTCCGTTTTCAATTTGGAGCGTTCTCGATATATTACGGGACTCACCCGGACATCCGTGTATAAAGTTATTGTCGTTTCAATTTGCTCAGAGCTTCTAGTCTCAATTTTGAGCGTCTCGATATATTACCCGATTTAATCGGACATGCGAGTAAAAAGTTATTGTCGTTTGAATTCCCTACGAGCTTCCGTTTTCAATTTGGAGCGTCTTGATATATTACAGGACTCAACCGGACATCCGTGTATAAAGTTATTGTCAATTCAATTTTCTCAGTGCCGCGGATCTAAATTTTGAGCGTCTCGATATATTACGGGACTCTATCTGACTTCCGAGTAAAAAGTTAATGTCGTTTGAATTTGATACGAGCTTCCGTATTCAATTTGGAGCATCTCTCGATAAATTACGACACTCTGTCGGGCATCCGAGTAAAACGTTATTGTCGTTTGAATTTTCTAAGAGTTTCCGTTTTCAATTTGGAGCATCTCGATATATTACGGGACTCAACCGAACAACCGTGTATAAAGTTATTGCCATTTCAATTTGCTCAGAGCTTCTAGTCTCAATTTTGAGCGTCTCGATATATTACCCGATTCAATCGGACATGCGAGTACAAAGTTATTGTCGTTCGAATTCCCTACGACCTTCCGTTTTCAATTTGGAGCGTCTTGATATATTACAGGACTCAACCGGACATCCGTGTATAAAGTTATTGTCAATTCAATTTTCTCAGTGCTTCGCGTCCGGTCACCCCCGGGAGGCCGACATATGTCCTCAGTATTCCTATATATTACCCGATTCAATAGGACATCCGAGTAAAAAGTTATTGTCGTTTGAATTTCCTACGAGATTCCGTTTTCAATTTTGACCGTCTTGATATATTACGGGACTCATACGGACATCACAGTATAAAGTTATTGTCAAGTCAATTTGCTCAGAGCTTCGAATCTAAATTTTGAGCGTCTCCATATATTACGGGACTCCATTAGACTTCCGAGTAAAAAGTTATTGTCCTTTGAGTTTGATACAAGCTTTCGTTTTCAATTTGGAGCATCTCGATATATTACGAGACTCTGTCGCACATCCGAGTAAAAAGTTACTGTCGTTTCAATTTTCTAAGATTTCAATTTGGAACGTCTTGATATATTACGGGACTCAACCAGACATCCGTGTATAAAGTTATTGTTGTTCCAATTTTCTCAGAGCTTCTAGTCTCAATTTTGAGCGTCTCGATATATTACCCGATTCAATCGGACATCCGAGTTAAAAGTTATTGTCGTTTAAACTTCCTACAAGCTTCCGTTTTCAATTTCGACCGTCTCGATATATTACGGGACTCAGCCGGACATCCGTGTATAAAGTTATTTTCAAGTAAATTTGCTCAGAGCTTCGAATCTAAATTTTGAGCGTCTCCATATATTACGGGACTCAATCAGACATCCGAGTAAGAAGTTATTGTCGTCTGAGTTTGATACGAGTTTCCATTTTCAATTTGGAGCATCTCGATATATTACGGGACTCCAGAGGACATTCGAGTATAAAGTTATTGTCGTTTGAAATTGCTCAGACCTTCTGGTCTCAATTTCGAGCGTCTTGATATATTACGAGACTCAATCGGACATTCGTGTATAAAGTTATTGTCATTTCAATTTGCTCAGAGCTTCTAGTCTCAATTTTAAGCGTCTCGATATATTACCCGATTCAATCGGACATCCGAGTAAAAAGATATTGTCGTTTGAATTTCCTACGAGCTTCCATTTTCAATTTGGAGCATCTCGATAAATTACGAGACTCTCTCGGACATCCGAGTAAAATGTTATTGTCATTTGAATTTTCTAAGAGCTTCCATTTTCAATTTGGAGCGTCTCGATATATTACGGGGCTCAATCGGACATCCGTGTATAAATTTATTGTCGTTTCAATTTGCTACGAGCTTCCGTTTTCAATTTGGAGCATCTCGATATATTAAGGGACTCAAGAGGACATTCTAGTATAAAGTTATTGTCATTTGAACTTCCAGTGAGCTTCTGCTCTCAATTCCATGGGTCGAAATATATTATAGGACTCAATCCGACCTCTCAGTAAATACATGTTGCCGCGGGCAGCAGCAATGCGCTTCTTTTTTCAATTTGAAGCGTTTCGATAAATTCCGGACTCATGTCGGACATCCGAGTATAAAGTTATTGTCATTCAATTTTCTCAGAGCTTCCAGTCTCAA
>NW_024464708.1:296124-304477 GCF_000004515.6 Glycine max
TATTGTCGTTTGAATTTCCTACGAGCTTCCATTTTCAATATGGAGCGTCTCGATATATTACGGGACTCAACTAGACATCCATGTATAAAGTTATTGTCAATTCAATTTTCTCAGAGCTTCGCATCTAAATTTTGAGCGTCTTGATATATTACGGGACTCAATCGGACATCCGAGTAAAAAGTTATCATCATTTGAATTTGCTACGAGCATCCGTTTTCAATTTGGAGCATCTAGATATATTACGAGACTCTGTCGGACATCCGACTAAAAAAGTTATTGTCATTTGAATTTTCTAAGAGCTGCCATTTTCAATTTGGAGCGTCTCGATATATTACGGGACTCAACCGGGCATCCGTGTATAAAGTTATTGTCGTTTCAATCTGCTGGATCTTCTAGTCTCAATTTTGAGTGTCTCGATATATTACCCGATTCAATCGGACATCCGAGTAAAAAGTTATTGTCGTTTGAATTTCCTACGAGCTTCTGTTTTCAATTTGGAGCGTCTCGATATATTACAGGACTCAATCAGACATCCGAGTAAAAAGTTATTGTCGTTTGAATTTGATAAGAGCTTCCGTTTTCAATTTGGAGCATCTCTCGATATATTACGAGACTCTGCGGGCATCCGATTAAAAAGTTTTTCTCGTTTGAATTTTCTAAGAGCTTCCGTTTTCAATTTGGAGCGTCTCGATATATTACGGGACTCAATCGGACATCCTAGTAAAAAGTTATTGTCGTTTGAATTTGCTACGAGCTTCCGTTTTGAATTTGGAGCGTCTCAATATATTTCGGGACTCAACCGGACACCCGTGTATAAAGTTATTGTCGTTTCAATTTCCTTAGAGCGTCGGTTCAAAATTTTGAGCGTCTCGATACATTACAGGACTGAATCAGACATCCGAGTAAAAAGTTATTGTCGTTTGAATTTCCTACGAGCTTCCATTTTCAATTTGGAGTGTCTCGATATATTACGGGGCTCAACAGGACATCCGTGTATAAAGTTATTGTCAATTCAATTTTCTTAGAGCTTCGCATCTAAATTTTGAGCGTCTCGATATATTACGGGACTCAATCGGACATCCGAGTAAAAAGTTATCGTCATTTGAATTTGCTACGAGCATCCGTTTTCAATTTGGAGCATCTAGATAAATTAGGAGACTCTGTCGGACATCCGAGTAAAAAGTTATTGTCGTTTGAATTTTCTAAGAGTTTCTGTTTTCAATTTGGAGCGTCTCGATATATTACGAGACTCAACCGGACATCCGTGTATAAAGTTATTGTCATTTCAATTTTCTCAGAGCTTCTAGTCTCAATTTTGAGCGTCTCGATATATTACCCGATTCAATTGGACATCCGAGTAAAAAGTTATTGTCGTTTGAATTTCCTACGAGCTTCCGTTTTCAATTTGGAGCGTCTCGATATATTACAGGACTCATCCGGACATCCTTGTATAAAGTTATTGTCAATTCAATTTTCTCAGAGATTCGGATATAAATTTTGAGCGTCTCGATATATTACGGGACTCAATCAGACATCTGAGTAAAAAGTTATTGTCGTTTGAATTTGATACGAGCTTCCGTTTTCAATTTGGAGCATCTCTCGATAAACTACGACACTCTGTCGGGCATCCGAGTAAAAATTTATTGTCGTTTGAATTATCTAAGATTGTCCGTTTTCAATTTTGATCGTCTCGATATATTAAGGGACTCAATCGGACATTCTAGTAAAAAGTTATTGTCGTTTGAATTTGCTACGAGCTTCCGATTTGAATTTGGAGTGTCTCAATATATTTCGGGACTCAACCGGACACCCGTGTATAAAGTTATTGTCGTTTCAATTTCCTTAGAGCTTCGGTTCAAAATTTTGAGCATCTCGATATATTACGGGACTCAATCAGACATCCGAGTAAAAAGTTATTGTCGTTTGAATTTCCTACGAGCTTCCATTTTCAATTTGGAGTGTCTCGATATATTACGGGACTCAACTAGACATCCGTGTATAAAGTTATTGTCAATTCAATTTTCTCAGAGCTTCGCATCTAAATTTTGAGTGTCTTGATATATTACGGGACTCAATCGGACATCCGAGTAAAAAGTTATCATCATTTGAATTTGCTACGAGCATCCGTTTTCAATTTTGAGCATCTAGATATATTACGAGACTCTGTCGGACATCCGACTAAAAAAGTTATTGTCATTTGAATTTTCTAAGAGCTGCCATTTTCAATTTGGAGCGTCTCGATATATTACGGGACTCAACCGGGCATCCGTGTATAAAGTTATTGTCGTTTCAATCTGCTGAGATCTTCTAGTCTCAATTTTGAGCATCTCGATATATTACCCGATTCAATCGGACATCCGAGTAAAAAGTTATTGTCGTTTGAATTTCCTACGAGCTTCTGTTTTCAATTTGGAGCGTCTCGATATATTACGGGACTCAATCAGACATCCGAGTAAAAAGTTATTGTCGTTTGAATTTGATAAGAGCTTCCGTTTTCAATTTGGAGCATCTCTCGATATATTACGAGACTCTGCGGGCATCCGATTAAAAAGTTTTTCTCGTTTGAATTTTCTAAGAGCTTCCGTTTTCAATTTGGAGCGTCTCGATATATTACGGGACTCAATCGGACATCCTAGTAAAAAGTTATTGTCGTTTGAATTTGCTACGAGCTTCCGTTTTGAATTTGGAGCGTCTCAATATATTTCGGGACTCAACCGGACACCCGTGTATAAAGTTATTGTCGTTTCAATTTCCTTAGAGCGTCGGTTCAAAATTTTGAGCGTCTCGATACATTACAGGACTGAATCAGACATCCGAGTAAAAAGTTATTGTCGTTTGAATTTCCTACGAGCTTCCATTTTCAATTTGGAGTGTCTCGATATATTACGGGGCTCAACAGGACATCCGTGTATAAAGTTATTGTCAATTCAATTTTCTTAGAGCTTCGCATCTAAATTTTGAGCGTCTCGATATATTACGGGACTCAATCGGACATCCGAGTAAAAAGTTATCGTCATTTGAATTTGCTACGAGCATCCGTTTTCAATTTGGAGCATCTAGATAAATTAGGAGACTCTGTCGGACATCCGAGTAAAAAGTTATTGTCGTTTGAATTTTCTAAGAGTTTCTGTTTTCAATTTGGAGCGTCTCGATATATTACGAGACTCAACCGGACATCCGTGTATAAAGTTATTGTCATTTCAATTTTCTCAGAGCTTCTAGTCTCAATTTTGAGCGTCTCGATATATTACCCGATTCAATTGGACATCCGAGTAAAAAGTTATTGTCGTTTGAATTTCCTACGAGCTTCCGTTTTCAATTTGGAGCGTCTCGATATATTACAGGACTCATCCGGACATCCTTGTATAAAGTTATTGTCAATTCAATTTTCTCAGAGATTCGGATATAAATTTTGAGCGTCTCGATATATTACGGGACTCAATCAGACATCTGAGTAAAAAGTTATTGTCGTTTGAATTTGATACGAGCTTCCGTTTTCAATTTGGAGCATCTCTCGATAAACTACGACACTCTGTCGGGCATCCGAGTAAAAATTTATTGTCGTTTGAATTATCTAAGATTGTCCGTTTTCAATTTTGATCGTCTCGATATATTAAGGGACTCAATCGGACATTCTAGTAAAAAGTTATTGTCGTTTGAATTTGCTACGAGCTTCCGATTTGAATTTGGAGTGTCTCAATATATTTCGGGACTCAACCGGACACCCGTGTATAAAGTTATTGTCGTTTCAATTTCCTTAGAGCTTCGGTTCAAAATTTTGAGCATCTCGATATATTACGGGACTCAATCGGACATCCGAGTAAAAAGTTATTGTCGTTTGAATTTCCTACGAGCTTCCATTTTCAATTTGGAGCGTCTCGATATAGTACGGGACTCAACCGGGCATCCGTGTATAAAGTTATTGTCGTTTCAATTTCCTTAGAGCTTCGGTTCAAAATTTTGAGCATCTCGATATATTACGGGACTCAATCAGACATCCGAGTAAAAAGTTATTGTCGTTTGAATTTCCTACGAGCTTCCATTTTCAATTTGGAGCGTCTCGATATAGTACGGGACTCAACCGGGCATCCGTGTATAAAGTTATTGTCGTTTCAATTTCCTTAGAGCTTCGGTTCAAATTTTGAGCATCTCGATATATTACGGGACTCAATCAGACATCCGAGTAAAAAGTTATTGTCGGTTTGAATTTCCTACGAGCTTCCATTTTCAATTTGGAGCGTCTCGATATAGTACGGGACTCAACCGGGCATCCGTGTATAAAGTTATTGTCGTTTCAATCTGCTGAGATCTTCTAGTCTCAATTTTGAGCGTCTCGATATATTACCCGATTCAATCGGACATCCGAGTAAAAAGTTATTATTGTTTGAATTTGCTACGAGCTTCCCTTTTCAACTTGGAGCGTCTCGATATATTACGTTACTCAATCGGACAACCGTGTATAAATTTATTGACGTTTGAATATGCTACGAACTTCTGTTTTCAATTTGGAGCGTCTCGATATATTACGGGACTCAATCGGACATCCGTGTATAAAGTTATTGCCGTTTCAATTTCCTACGAGCTTCCATTTTCAATTTGGAGCGTCTCGATATAGTACGGGACTCAACTAGACATCCGTGTATAAAGTTATTGTCAATTCAATTTTCTCAGAGCTTCGCATCTAAATTTTGAGCGTCTTGATATATTACGGGACTCAATCGGACATCCGAGTAAAAAGTTATCATCATTTGAATTTGCTACGAGCATCCGTTTTCAATTTGGAGCATCTAGATATATTACGAGACTCTGTCGGACATCCGACTAAAAAAGTTATTGTCATTTGAATTTTCTAAGAGCTGCCATTTTCAATTTCGAGCGTCTCGATATAGTACGGGACTCAGCTAGACATCCATGTATAAAGTTATTGTCCATTCAATTTTCTCAGAGCTTCGCATCTAACATTTTGAGTGTCTTGATATATAACGGGAGTCAATCGGACATCCGAGTAAAAAGTTATAGTCATTTGAATTTGATACAAGCTTCCGTATTTCAATTTGGAGCATCTCTCGATATATTACAAGACTCTGTCGGACATCCGAGTAAAAAGTTATTGTCGTTTGAATTTTCTAAGAGTTTCCATTTTCAATTTGGAGCGTCTCGATATATTACGCGACTCAATCGGACATCCCGTGTATAAGGTTATTGTCATTTCAATTTGCTCAGAGCTTCTAGTCTCAATTTTGAGCGTCTCGATATATTACCCGATTCAATCGGACATCCGAGTCAAAAGTTATTGTTGTTTGAATTTGCTACGAGCTTCCCTTTTCAACTTGGAGCGTCTCGATATATTGCGTTATTCAATCGGACAACCGTGTATAAATTTATTGACGTTTGAATATGCTACGAACTTCTGTTTTCAATTTGGAGCGTCTCGATATATTACGGGACTCAATCGGACATCCGTGTATAAAGTTATTGCCGTTTCAATTTGCTCAGAGCTTCTAGTCCCAATTTTGAGCGTCTCGATATATTACCCGATTCAATCGGACATCCGAGTAAAATGTTATTGTCGTTTGAATTTCCTACGAGCTTCCGTTTTCAATTTGGAGCGTCTCGATATATTACAGGACTCATCCGGACATCCTTGTATAAAGTTATTGTCAATTCAATTTTCCCAGAGCTTCAGATATAAATTTTGAGCGTCTCGATATATTACGGGACTCAATCAGACATCTGAGTAAAATGTTATTGTCGTTTGAATTTGATACGAGCTTCCGTTTTCAATTTGGAGCATCTCTCGATAAACTACGACACTCTGTCGGGCATCCGAGTAAAAATTTATTGTCGTTTGAATTAATTAAGATTGTCCGTTTTCAATTTTGAACGTCTCGATATATTACGGGACTCAACCAGACATCCGTGTATAAAGTTATTGTCATTTCAATTTACTCAGTGCTTCTAGTCTCAATTTTGAGCGTCTCGATATATTGCCCGATTCAATCGGACATTCGAGTAAAAAGTTATTGTCATTTGAATTTCCTACGAGGTTCCGTTTTCAATTTGGATCGTCTCGATATATTACAGGACTCAACCGGACATCTGTGTATAAAGTTATTGTCAATTCAATTTTCTAAGAGCTTCGGATCTAAATTTTGAGCGTCTCGATATATTACGGGACTCAATCAGACATCCGAGAAAAATGTTATTGTCGTTTGAATTTGATACGAGCTTCCGTTTTCAATTTGCAGCATCTCTCGATAAATTACGACACTCTGTCGGGCATCCGAGTAAAAAGTTATTGTCATTTGAATTTTCTAAGAGTTTCCATTTTCAATTTTGAGCGTCTCGATATATTACGCGACTCAACCGGACATCCGTGTATAAAGTTATTGTCATTTCAATTTGCTCAGAGCTTCTAGTCTCAATTTTGAGCGTCTCGATATATTACCCGATTCAATCGGACATCCGAGTAAAAAGTTATTGTTGTTTGAATTTGCTACGAGCTTCCCTTTTCAACTTGGAGCGTCTCGATATATTACGTTACTCAATCGGACAACCGTGTATAAATTTATTGACGTTTGAATATGCTACGAACTTCTGTTTTCAATTTGGAGCGTCTCGATATATTACGGGACTCAATCGGACATCCGTGTATAAAGTTATTGCCGTTTCAATTTGCTAAGAGCTTCTAGTCCCAATTTTGAGCGTCTCGATATATTACCCGATTCAATCGGACATCCGAGTAAAATGTTATTGTCGTTTGAATTTCCTACGAGCTTCCGTTTTCAATTTGGAGCGACTCGACCGGACATCCGTGTATAATGTTATTGTCAATTCAATTTTCTCAGAGCTTCGGATCTAAATTTTGAGCGTCTCGATATATTACAGGACTCAATCGGACATCCGAGTAAAAGGTTATCGTCGTTTGAATTTGCTACGAGCATCCGTTTTCATTTGGAGCATCTCGATATATGACGAGACTCTTTCGAACATCCGAGTAAAAGTATTGTCGTTTGAATTTCTAGAGCTTCATTTTTCAATTTAGAGCGTCTCGATATATTACGGGACTCAATCTGGAGCATCTCGATATATTACGGGACTCAATAGGACATCGGAGTACAAAGTTATTGTCGTTTGAAATTGCTCCGAGCTTCTGTTCTCAATTTCGAGCGTCTTGATATATTACGGGAATCAATCGGACATCCGAGTAAAAACTTATTGTCGTTCGAATTTGCTACGAGCTTCTTTTTTCAATTTGAAGCGTCTCAATATATTACGGGACTCAACTGGACATCCGTGTAGAAAGTTATTGTCGTTTGAATTTGCTCAGAGCTTTGGATCTTAATTTTGAGTGTCTCGATATATTACGGGACTCAATCGGACATCCGAGTAAAAAGTTATCGTCGTTTGAATTTGATACGAGCATCCGTCTTCAATTTGGAGCATCTCGATATATTACGAGACTCTGCCGGACATCCGAGTAAAAAGTTATTGTCGTTTGAATTTTCTAAGAGCTTCCATTTTCAATTTGGAGCGTCTCGATATATTACAGGATTCAACCGGACATCCGTGTATAAAGTTAATATCGTTTCAATTTGCTCAGAGCTTCTAGTCTCAATTTTGAGCGTCAAGATAGATTACCCGATTCAATCAGACATCCGAGTAAAAAGATATTGTTGTTTGAATTTCCTACGAACTTCCGTTTACAGTTTGGAGCGTCTCGATATATTACGGGACTCAACCAGACATCCGTGTATAAAGTTTTTGTCGTTTCAATTTATTCAAAGCTTCTAGTCTCAATTTTTAGTGTCTCGATATAGTACCCGATTCAATCGGACATTCGAGTAAAAAGCTATTGTCGTTTGAATTTCCTACGAACTTCCATTTTCAATTCGGAGCGTGTCGATATATTACGGGACTCAACTGGACATCCGTGTATAAAGTTATTGTCAACTCAATTTGCTCAGAGCATCGAATCTAAATTTTGAGCGTCTTGATATATTACGAGACTCAATCAAACATCCGTGTAAAAAGTTATCATCGTTTGAATTGGCTACGAGCATCCGTTTGCAATTTGGAGCATCTCGATATATTACGAGACTCTGTCGAACATCCGAGTAAAATGTTATTGTCGTTTCAATTTTCTAAGAGCTTCCATTTTCTATTTGTAGTGTCTCGATATATTACGGGACTCAACCGGACATCCGTGTATAAAGTTATTGTCGTTTTAATTTGCTCAGAGCTTCTAGTCTCAATTTTGAGCGCGTCGATATATTACCCGATTCAATCGGACATCCGAGTAAAATGCTATTGTCATTTGAATTTCCTATGAGCTTCCGTTTTCAATTTGGAG
>NW_024464708.1:304645-305436 GCF_000004515.6 Glycine max
TTTTCAATTTGAAGCATCTCGATATATTACGGCACTCTATCGGACATTCGAGTAAAAATTTATTATCGTTTGAATTTTCTAGAGCTTCCGTTTTCAATTTGTAGTGTCTCAATATATTACGGGACTCAACCGGACATCCGTGTATAAAGTTATTGTCGTTTCAGTTTGCTTAGAGCTTCTAGTCTCAATTTTGAGCGTGTCGATATATTACCCAATTCAATCGGACATCCGAGTAAAAAGTTATTGTCGTTTGAATTTGCTACGAGCTTCCGTTTTCAATTTGGAGCGTCTCGATATATTACAGGACTCAACTGGACATCCGTGTATAAAGATTTTGTCGTTTCAATTTACTCAGAGCTTCTAGTCTCAATTTTTAGCGTCTCGATATATTACCCGATTCAATCGGACATCCGAGTAAATAGCTATTGTCGTTTGAATTTCCTACGAACTTCCATTTTCAATTTGGAGCGTGTCGATATATTACGGGACTCAACTGGACATCCGTGTATAAAGTTATTGTCAACTCAATTTGCTCAGAGCATCGAATCTAAATTTTGAGCATCTCGATATATTACGGGACTCCATCAGACATTTGAGTAAAAAGTTATTGTCATTCAAATTTTCTACGAGCTTCCATTTTCAACTTGGAGCGTCTCGATATATTACGGGACTCAATCGGACAACCGTGTATAAAGTTATTGTCGTTTGAATTTGCTACGAACTTTCGTTTTCAATTTGGAGCGTCTCGATATATTACAGGACTCAATTGGACATCCGTGTATAAAGTTTTT
>NW_024464709.1:0-794 GCF_000004515.6 Glycine max
AATTCAAATGGTCATAACTTTTCACTCGCATGTCCAATTCAGGCGCATCGCGTATCGAGATGCTAGAAATTGAACAACGGAAGCTCTCGAGAAATTCAAATGGTCATAACTTTTCACTCGCATGTCCGATTCAGGCGCATAACATATCGATACGCTCGAAATGAACAACGAATGTTTCAGAAATTCAAATGGTCATAACTTTTCACTCGCATGTCCGATTCATGCGCATAACATATCGAGACGCTCGAAATTGGACCACGGATTTTTTTGAGAAATTCAAATGGTCATAACTTTTAACTCGCATGTCCGATTCAGGCGCATCGCGTATCGAGTCGCTAAAAATTGAACAACGGAAGGTCTCGAGAAATTGAAATGGTCATAACTTTTCACTCGCATATCCGATTCAGGCGCATACCATATCGAGACGCTCGAAATTGAAACATGGATATTCTCGAGAAATTCAAATGGTCATAACTTTTCACTCTCATGTCCGATTCAGGCACATAACATATCGAGACGCTCGAAATTTAACAACGGATGTTTTCGAGGAATTGCAATGGTCATAACTTTTCACTCGCATGTCCGATTCAGGCGCATAGCCTATCGAGACGCTAGAAATTTAACAACGGAAGCTCTTGAGAAATTCAAATGGTCATAACTTTTCACTCGCATGTCCGATTCTGGCCTATAGCGTATCGAGACGCTAGAAATTTAACAACGGAAGCGCTCGAGAAATTCCAATGGTCGTAACTTTTCACTTGCATGTCCAATTCAGGGGCATAGCGTATCGAGAT
>NW_024464709.1:940-1955 GCF_000004515.6 Glycine max
ACTCGCATGTCCGATTCAGGCGCATAGCGTATCGAGACGCTAGAAATCTAACAACGGAAGCTCTCGAGAAATTCAAATGGTCATAACTTTTCACTCGCATGTCCGATTCAGGCGGATCGCGTATCGAGACGGTAGTAATTGAACAACGGAAGCTCTCGAGAAATTCAAATGATCATAACTTTTCACTCGCATGTCCGATTCAGGCGGATCGCGTATCGAGACGGTAGTAATTGAACAACGGAAGCTCTCGAGAAATTCAAATGGTCATAACTTTTCACTCGCATGTCCGATTCAGGCGGATCGCGTATCGAGACGCTAGTAACTGAACAACGGAAGCTCTCGAGATATTCAAATGGTAATAACTTTTCACTCGCATGTCCAATTCAGGCGCATAGCGTATCGAGACGCTAGAAATTAAACAACAGAAGCTCTCGAGAAATTCAAATGGTCATAACTTTTCACTCGCATGTCCGATTCAGGCGCATAACATATCGAGATGCTCGACATTGAACAACGGATTTTCTCGAGAAATTCAAATGGTCATAACTTTTCACTCGCATGTCCAATGCAGCGTATAGCGTATCGAGACGCTAGAAATTTTACAACGGAAGCTCTCGAGAAATTCAAATGGTCATAACTTTTCACTCACATGTCCGACTCAGGTGCATCGCGTATCGAGACACTAGATATTCAACAACGGAAGCTTGAGAAATTCAAAATGGTCATAACTTTTCACTCGCATGTCCGATTTAGGCGCATAACATATGGAGACGCTCGAAATTAAACAACGGATGTTCTCGAGGAATTGAAATGGTCATAACTTTTCACTCGCATGTCCGATTCAGGCGCATAGCGTATCGAGACGCTAGAAATTTAACAACGGAAGCTCTCGAGAAATTTAAATGGTCATAACTTTTCACTCGCATGTCCAATTCAGGCGCATCGCGTATTGAGACGCTAGAAATTGAACAACGGAAGCTCTCGAGAAATTCAAATTGTCATAACTTTTCACTCG
>NW_024464709.1:2546-3955 GCF_000004515.6 Glycine max
AAGTTGAACAACGGAAGCTCTTGAGAAATTCAAATGGTCATAACTTTTCACTTGCATGTCCGATTCAGGCGTATAGCGTATCGAGACGCTAGAAATTGAACAATGAATGTTTTGGAGAAATTTAAATGGTCATAACTTTTCACTTGCATGTCCGATTCAGGTGCATAGCGTATCGAGACGCTAGAAATCTAACAACGGAGGCTCTCGAGAAATTCAAATGGTCATAACTTTTCACTCGCATGTCCGATTCAGGCGCATAACATATCGAGACGCTCGAAATTGAACAACGGATGTTCTCGAGAAATTCAAATGGTCATAACTTTTCACTCGCATGTCCAATTCAGCGTAGAGCGTAGCGAGGCGCGAGAATTTTCACAAGGGGATCTCGAGAGAAACTCAAAGGATCATCACTTCTCACTCGCATGTTCGATGCGTGTGCATCGCGTATCGAGACACTAGATATTCAACAACGGAAGCTTGAGAAATTCAAATGGTCATAACTTTTCACTCGCATGTCCGATTTAGGCGCATAACATATGGAGACGCTCGAAATTAAACAACGGATGTTTTCGAGGAATTGAAATGGTCATAACTTTTCACTCGCATGTCCGATTCAGGCGCATAGCGTATCGAGACGCTAGAAATTTAACAACGGAAGCTCTCGAGAAATTTAAATGGTCATAACTTTTCACTCGCATGTCCAATTCAGGCGCATCGCGTATTGAGACGCTAGAAATTGAACAACGGAAGCTCTCGAGAAATTCAAATTGTCATAACTTTTCACTCGCATGTCCAATTCAGGCGCATCGCGTATCGAGACGCTAGAAATTGAACAACGGAAGCTCTCGAGAAATTCAAATGGTCATAACTTTTCACTCGCATGTCCGATTCAGGCGTATAGCGTATCGAGACGCTCGAAATTGAACAACGAATGTTTTTCGAGAAATTCAAAGGGTCATAACTTTTCACTCGAATGTCCGATTCAGCCGCATAGCGTCTCGAGACGCTAGAAATCTAACAACGGAAGCTCTCGAGAAATTCAAATGGTCATAACTTTTCACTCGCATGTTCGATTCAGGCGCATAACATATCGAAACGCTCGAAGTTGAACAACGGAAGCTCTCGAGAAATTCAATGGTCATAACTTTTCACTCGCATGTCCGATTCAGGCGTATAGCGTATCGAGACGCTAGAAATTTAACAACGGAAGCTCTCGAGAAATTCAAATGGTAATAACTTTTCACTCGCATGTCCAATTCAGGCGCATAGCGTATCGAGACGCTAGAAATTTAACAACGGAAGCTCTCAAGAAATTTAAATGGTCATAACTTTTCACTCGCATGTCCGATTCAGGCGCATAGCGTATCGAGACGCTAGAAATCTAAAAACGGAAGCTCTCAAGAAATTCA
>NW_024464709.1:4853-6339 GCF_000004515.6 Glycine max
ACGGAAGCTCTCGAGAAAATCAAATGGTCATAACTTTCACTCGCATGTCCGATTCAAGCGCATAGCGTATCGAGACGCTACAAATCTAACAACGAAAGCTCTCGAGAAATTCAAATGTTCATAACTTTTCATTTGCATGTCCGATTCAGGCGCATAACATATCGAGATGCTCGACATTGAACAACGGATTTTCTCGAGAAATTCAAATGGTCATAACTTTTCACTCGCATGTCCGGTTCAGGAACATAGCGTATCGAGACGCTAGAAATCTAACAACGGAAGCTCTCGAGAAATTCAAATGGTCATAACTTTTCACTCGCATGTCCAATTCAGGCGCATCGCGTATCGAGACGCTAGAAATTGAACAACGGAAGCTCTCGAGAAATTCAAATGGTCATAACTTTTCACTCGCATGTCCAATTCAGGCGCATCGCGTATCGAGACGCTAGAAATTGAACAACGGAAGCTCTCGAGAAATTCAAATGGTGATAACTTTTCACTCGCATGTCCGATTCAGGCGCATAACATATCGAGACGCTCGAAATTGAACAATTGATTTTCTTGAGAAATTCAAATGGTCATAACTTTTAACTCGCATGTCCGATTCAGGCGCATCGCGTATCGAGTCGCTAAAAATTGAACAACGGAAGCTCTCGAGAAATTGAAATGGTCATAACTTTTCATTCGCATATCCGATTCAGGCGCATACCAAATCGAGACGCTCGAAATTGAAAAATGGATATTCTCGAGAAATTCAAATGGTCATAACTTTTCACTCTCATGTCCGATTCAGGCACATAACATATCGAGACGCTCGAAATTAAACAACAGATTTTTTCGAGGAATTGAAATGGTCATAAATTTTCACTCGCATGTCCGATTCAGGCGCATAGCCTATCGAGACGCTAGAAATTTAACAACGGAAGCTCTTGAGAAATTCAAATGGTCATAACTTTTCACTCGCATGTCCGATTCTGGCGTATAGCGTATCGAGACGCTAGAAATTTAACAACGGAAGCGCTCGAGAAATTCAAATGGTAGTAAATTTTCACTTGCATGTCCAATTCAGGGGCATAGCGTATCGAGATGCTAGAAATTAAACAACGGAAGCTCTCAAGAAATTCAAATGGTCATAACTTTTCACTCGCATGTCCGATTCAGGCGCATAGCGTATCGAGACGCTCGAAATTGAACAACGGATTTTCTCGAGAAATTCAAATGGTCATAACTTTTCACTCGCATTTCCGATTCAGGCGGATCGCGTATCGAGACGGTAGTAATTGAACAACGGAAGCTCTCGAGAAATTCAAATGGTCATAACTTTTCACTCGCATGTCCGATTCAGGCGCATAGCGTATCGAGACGCTCGAAATTGAACAACGGATTTTCTCGAGAAATTCAAATGGTCATAACTTTTCACTCTCATTTCCGATTCAGGCGGATCGCGTCTCCCCATAGCCCTAGACTTCACAACGGAAGCTCTCGA
>NW_024464709.1:6842-7766 GCF_000004515.6 Glycine max
GCGCATAACATATGGAGACGCTGGAAATTGAACAACGGATGTTTTTCGAGGAATTCAAATGGTCATAACTTTTCACTCGCATGTCCGATTCAAGGCGCATAGCCTATCGAGACGCTAGAAATTTAACAACGGAAGCTCTCGAGAAATTCAAATGGTCATAACTTTTCACTAGCATGTCCGATTCAGACGCATAGCGTATCGAGATGCTCAAAATTGAACAACGGATGTTTTCGAGAAATTCAAATGGTCATAACTTTTCACTCGCATGTCCGATTCAGGCGCATAGCGTATCGAGACGCTAGAAATTGAACAACGAAAGCTCTCGAGAAATTCAAATGATCATAACTTTTCATTCGCATGTCCGATTCAGGCGCATAACATATCGAGATGCTCGAAATTGAACAACGGATGTTCTCGAGAAATTCAAATGGTCATAACTTTTCACTCGCATGTCCGGTTCAGGAACATAGCGTATCGAGACGCTAGAAATCTAACAACGGAAGCTCTCGAGAAATTCAAATGGTCATAACTTTTCACTCGCATGTCCAATTCAGGCGCATCGCGTATCGAGACGCTAGAAATTGAACAACGGAAGCTCTCGAGAAATTCAAATGGTCATAACTTTTCACTCGCATGTCCGATTCAGGCGAATAACATATCGAGACGCTCGAAATTGAACAACGAATGTTTTCAGAAATTCAAATGGTCATAACTTTTCACTCGCATGTCCGATTCAGGCGCATAACATATCGAGACGCTCGAAATTGAACAACGGATTTTTTTGAGAAATTCAAATGGCCATAACTTTTAACTCGCATGTCCGATTCAGGCGCATCGCGTATCGAGTCGCTAAAAATTGAACAACGGAAGCTCTCGAGAAATTGAAATGGTCATACTTTTCACTCGCATAGGATTCAGGCGCAT
>NW_024464709.1:9202-31243 GCF_000004515.6 Glycine max
CATAACTTTTCACTCGCATGTCCGATTCAGGAACATAGCGTATCGAGACGCTAGAAATCTAACAACGGATGCTCTCGAGAAATTCAAATGGTCATAACTTTTCACTCGCATGTCCGATTAAGGCGCATCGCGTATCGAGACGCTAGAAATTGAACAAGGGAAGCTCTCGAGAAATTCAAATGGTCATAACTTTTCACTTGCATGTCCGATTCAGGCATATAACATATCGAGACGCTCGAAATTGAACAACGAATGTTTTCAAGAAATTCAAATGGTCATAACGTTTCACTCGCATGTCCAATTCAGGCGCATAGCGTATCGAAACGCTAGAAATCTAACAACGGAACCTCTCGAGAAATTCAAATGGTCATAACTTTGCACTCGCATGTCCGATTCAGGCGCATAGCGTATCAAGACGCTCGAATTTGAACAACGAATGTTTTTGAGAAATTCAAATGGTCATATCTTTTCACTCGCATGTCCGATTCAGGCGCATAGCGTATCGAGACGCTAGAAATCTAACAACGGAAGCTTTCGAGAAATTCAAATGGTCATAACTTTTCACTCGCATGTCCGATTCAGGCGCATAACATATCGAGACGCTCGAAATTGAACAACGGATTTTCTCGAGAAATTCAAATGGTCATAACTTTTCACTCGCATGTCCAATTCAGCGCATAGCGTATCGAGACGCTAGAAATTTTACAACGGAAGCTCTCGAGAAATTCAAATGGTCATAACTTTTCACTCGCATGTCCGATTCAGGCGCATCGCGTATCGAGACGCTAGAAATTCAACAACGGAAGCTCTCGAGAAATTCAAATGGTCATAACTTTTCACTTGCATGTCCGATTTAGGCGCATAACATATGGAGACGCTCGAAATTAAACAACGGATGTTTTCGAGGAAAGGAAATGGTCATAACTTTTCACTCGCATGTTCGATTCAAGCGCATAGCCTATCGAGACGCTAGAAATTTAACAACGGAAGCTCTTGAGAAATTCAAATGGTCATAACTTTTCACTCGCATGTCCGATTCAGACGCATAGCGTATCGAGATGCTCAAAATTGAACAACGAATGTTTTCGAGAAATTCAAATGGTCATAACTTTTCACTCGCATGTCTGATTCAGGCGCATAGCGTATCGAGACGCTAGAAATCTAACAACGGAAGCTCTCGAGAAATTCAAATGGTCATAACTTTTCACTCGCATGTCCGATTCAGGCGCATAACATATCGAGACGCTCGAAATTGAACAACGGATTTTCTCGAGAAATTCAAATGGTCATAACTTTTCACTCGCATGTCCGATTCAGACGCATAGCGTATCGAGACGCTAGAAATCTAACAACGGAAGCTCTCGAGAAATTCAAATGGTCATAACTTTTCACTCGCATGTCCGATTCAAGCGCATCGCGTATCGAGACGCTAGAAATTGAACAACGGAAGCTCTCGAGAAATTCAAATGGTCATAACTTTTCACTCGCATGTCCGATTCAGGCGCATAACATATCGAGACGCTCGAAATTGAACAACGAATGTTTCTCAAGAAATTCAAATGGTCATAACTTTTCACTCGCATGTCCGATTCAGGCGCATAACATATCGAGACGTTCGAAATTGAACAACGGATTTTCTCGAGAAATTCAAATGGTCATAACTTTTAACTCGCATGTCCGATTCAGGCGCATCGCGTATCGAGACGCTAGAAATTGAAAATGGAAGCTCTCGAGAAATTCAAATGGTCATAACTTTTCACTCGCATGTCCGATTCAGGCACATAACGTATCGAGACTCTCGAAATTAAACAACGGATGTTTTCGAGGAATTGAAATGGTCATAACTTTTCGCTCGCATGTCCGATTCAGGCGCATAGCCTATCGAGACGCTAGAAATTTAACAACGGAAGCTCTCGAGAAATTCAAATGGTAATAACTTTTCGCTCGCATGTCCAATTCAGGCGCATAGCGTATCGAGATGCTAGAAATTAAACATTGGAAGCTCTCGAGAAATTCAAATGGTCATAACTTTTCACTCGCATGTCCGATTCAGGCGCATAACATATCGAGACGCTCGAAATTGAACAACGGATTTTCTCGAGAAATTCAAATGGTCATAACTTTTCACTCGCATGTCCAATTCAGCGCATAGCGTATCGAGACGCTCGAAATTTAACAACGGAACCTCTCGAGAAATTCAAATGGTCATAACTTTGCACTCGCATGTCCGATTCAGGCGCATAGCGTATCGAGACGCTCGAATTTGAACAACGAATGTTTTCGAGAAATTCAAATGGTCATATCTTTTCACTCGCATGTCCGATTCAGGCGCATAGCATATCGAGACGCTAGAAATCTAACAACGGAAGCTCTCGAGAAATTCAAATGGTCATAACTTTTGACTCGCATGTCCGATTCAGGCGCATAACATATCGAGACGCTCGAAATTGAACAACGGATTTTCTCGAGAAATTCAAATGGTCATAACTTTTCACTCGCATGTCCGATTCAGGCGGATCGCGTATCGAGACGATAGTAATTGAACAATGGAAGCTCTCGAGAAATTCAAATGGTCATAACTTTTCTGGAGGAAGCAACCTGGCTCGCCTGGGCGAGCTGGGCGGCAAACACCTCCCCTATTTTGCTATAAATAGGGGAGGAAGTGAAGAAGAAAAGGGTTCAGCCCCTTAGGCACTTCTCTCTCTTTCGAATTTGCTTGGAAAATTTGTTTCCGTGAAGAAAATCTAAGCCGAGGCGCTTCCGAAACGTTTCCGTAACGTTTTCCGTGAAGAATTTCGCAAAGGTTTCAACCGTTCTTCGACGTTCTTCATTCGTTCTTCATCGTTCTTCGATCTTCAACGGGTAAGTACATCGAACCAAGCTTTTCGATTCATTCTATGTACCCTTGGTGGTCCACATTGTGTTTCGTGCATTTTTATTCTCGTTTTGTTTACTTTTTATACCCCCTTTTGACGTGCTTAAGCCATTTTATTTAAGTCATTTCTCGCTTAACTTAAAAATAAAATAAATTTCCACCGAACGTTTGAATTGTATTATCCGTTAACTTCGGTTAAAATGAATTCCGACCGTTCGGTCGTGCCGTAACCACGTTGGAAATCAAAAAAGAGGTAAAAAAATAATATAATAATCAAAAAAACATCTTTTAGCAAAATAAAGCGGAAAATCAATCGGACGTTTTCTCTTTGGGATTTCTCATTCTTAATCGAATTGATTAATAACTAAAGTGAAACTAAGGCTAAAATCAACTCGCCTAGTCAAGCTCGTCCATAAAAATAGGTTTTTTAAGTTTGTCCTTTCAATTTATCACTAAGTAAAATGGATCATTTTCAAGGTCCAACGCCTTAAAATGATCACCTCTTGAGTAAAAAAGAATCGCTTGATAAGAAAGAACTACGTAGGTCTGATTTTCTCATCCCAAATTGAGGAATACGTAGGAGCAAAGGGAAACATCCTTGTCGACCACAAAAAAGAAAAAATATAAAAAGGGTATAAAGGATATAAGGACATAAAAGGGAACGTAAAAATCAAAGTCATGTTTGCACATTCGATTAAAGGCTGCCGTCCCTTGGGACGGACGTGTGGGGTGCTAATACCTTCCCCGTGCGTAAATACAACTCCCGAACCTTTCACTTAAAAGTTCGTAGATCGCGTCTTTTCCGGTTTTTCCGACGTTTTCCTCAAATAAACGTTGGTGGCGACTCCGCACGTATTCCTTTCGTGGAACACGCATCCCGCGAGTCTCGCGTCGCCCTCCCGCCGAAGGGTAGGTTGCGACAGTTGGCGACTCCACTGGGGACTGTTTTTTAGAGAGTTAGGCCATTTAATCTTGTGCAATGTTTTACCGTGACTTACCCCTTTGTTGGTTTCCCTTCATTATGATCTTGTGTATATAAACTCTTTGTTGCTTTTAGTGCGTTTTAAAATGTATGCATGAGGTAAATATTTATTCATTTGATGCACACAAACACCAACACTATTTGCACACACTGTGAGTTGAAAAAAGGCCCTATACCCAGGTTCATGGGAACATAAGGAGTGGAGGTGAATCTGTGATCATGCTAGGTCTCCGACTTGCTTGATTACAGTGAACCCTCATCTAGAGCTTTTCTCTTTGAAAACTTATTGTTGCTAGTAGTCCCTACTGCTGCAATATGTTCTTCGAAGAGGATAATACCTCTAGAAACCATCAAGAGAGATATGACTACCTTGGGGGTTATCACTAAAAGCCTAGTTAGCTCTCTCCCTTATAGGTCCCTTAAATAGGGGCACGGAGCAAACACGCTGCGTGCCATTTTTCACACTGCCATGCATAAGTATCATATACCCTTTTGCTTATATTTGTTTGTGAATATTGTCGTACTATGTACATCCCCGTGTTGTGCCTTTCGCATATGCATCATGCGTGGGTTTCATCCCCTCACTTTAGCAAACCGACGGAGGGTCCGTGTCGCCTTCTTAAAAAAAAACATACGTTGGGTGCCATGCTGCCCAAACATTGTATCCAAGAAGGAAACAATTTCTCGGGCTCCCGTATTCGTAAATTGCATCTGTGTCATATGCATTTCTTCATGCATTCATCCATTCCACCCATGATAGATGTCGGAGTTTTGATTCGCACTAGATTTTATTTCACTTTAGTAAAACATGGGATCAAGTCAAAAGCCTTCGCTTAAAAAGAGGTTCTATCAAGTCAAAATCAAGAGCTTAGAGGTCACTAGTTTACGAGAGTTGGGGCAATTAATGAGTAAACTTCAACGGCAAGCCTTCCGTAAAGCCTATGGTAAGATTTGGGACCTAGCTAGGGTAGAAGTCTCCATGGAACCGATTGCATCCCTTTCCCAGTATTATGACCAGCCCCTAAGGTGCTTCACATCCGAGGACTTCCAGCTAGTGCCGACTGTGAAAGAGTTTGAAGAAATCCTGGGATGCCCACTGGGAGGAAGGAAGCCATATCTTTTCTCTGGTTCTATCCCTCCACGACAAGAGTTGCCAAGGTAGTGAAAATCTCAGCACAAGAGTTGGACCGTGTAAAGCAAAACAGGAATGGGGTAGTCGGAGCACCAAGGAAGTGTTTGGAGGAAAGGGCAAAGGCCTTGACAAATCAAGGCGAATGGGCTTTCTTTTATTGACATCTTGGCGCTTTTGATCTTTGGAGTTGTCCTCTTTCCGAATATGGAAGGGTTAGTGGACCTAGCAGTGATTGACGCTTTCCTCGCCTTTCATCATGGCAAGGAAAGCCCGGTCGTCGCCATTTTGGCCATGCATGACATGTTCGATCAGAGATGTGAAAAGAGCGGCGCAAGAATTGTTTGTTGTACACCGGCTCTCTATGTGTGGCTGGTTTCGCACCTTTTTCTCCAAGAAGGTAGGCTCGTCTATCCGCTACAAGGTCACCGCTCGTGCGTCGAAAAAAAGAAAGACGAATTGGGACCAACTCTTGGCTAGCATAGAGGGGCGTCTGTTAATTGGTTCCCTCGCTAGAAGGAAGGAAGAATCAGGATTCTATCTTCATGCGAAGGATGTCCAAATGTTCCCTTGATGGAACAAAGGGGTTGTATTAATTATAATCCCGTCCTCGCCATAAGACAGCTTGGCTACCCCATGAGAGGAGTGCCATCAGACGAAAGCATCACGCCTTTCATCACACGGGGTTTCAGTGACCCCAATGCGAGGGTACTCTAAGGAGTTCACAAGGCATGTGATGCGGTGTGAAGAAAGGACAGAGAGCTTAGGGGAAGCAGTAATGGGAGCATCGGCAGCTATCATAAGTGGCTAAGAGTCTGGACGCAAGGATTGGATTGGCTCCCAAATCTAAAGACTATGAGAGATGATGAGGTTAAAGCTTCGAAAGAAAGTGATGAGGTACAAGCCCTAAAGGCAGAGCTTGAAAGAGCCCGGGTAGTCGAAGAGAAGTTCAAGTCCATAGCCATCAAAGTCTGAAAAGAGTATGATGAACTAAGGGACGTCAATATGGCCATCGCTGAAGCCTTGGAACAGTAAACCAAGAAGGCCTGAAAGGAAGAACACGACCAAAGCAAAGTTTTGAGGGGCTTTATGGGGCAACAATAGTGAGCTCAAGCTCCGAAGAGGTGAAAGGAATCACCACGGGTCAAAGGCATGATCTTGAAGGACGAGCTAAAGGCTTGCCTTAGGTCGAAAAGAAATTTGTCCCAACAGTTAAGCGAGACTGAAGGGAATATGTGGGCCATCATCGATGAGTGCAAAGAGAAGCTAAATCTAGCAGCGACTCACGAGCAAAGGCTAGAGGATGAGTACGCCAAGATATCAGCAGAAAGGGAAGCAAGGGAAAGGGTAATTGATTCATTGCACCAAGAGGCAACAATGAGGATGGACTGATTTGCTCTTACTTTGAACAGGAGTCAAGAACTTCCCCGATTGCTAGCCAAGGCCAAAGCAATGGCGGACACCTACTCCGCCCCCGAGGAGATCCACGGACTTCTCAGCTATTGTCAGCATATGATAGACTTAATGGACCATATGATTAGAAACCGCTAGGAAGTTTGTATTGTCGCTCAGATATTGACTAGTTATAACTTTTTGAATAAAATAAGTTTATCCCACGTTTTTACTCCAAAAAATCAGTGCGAATCAAGTCACTCCCGCATTTTATCTCTAGCATGCATTGTATGTTGGTCTCGTCCTTTGTCACGGGAAGCCGGAAGGTCCATATCACCTTCTTAACTGTACACATAGGGCACTGCGCCCCCAAATGCGCAAGTAAGAAGAGATAATTTTTCGGGCTCTCGTGTCCGTAAATGCATTCATATCATGCATCGCATAAACATCTCTTCATGGCATCATAATGAACATATCGTTCCTGCATTTGTCTGTTATCATATTACAGCCTCACATTTTGCATGAGTCATGGCATCATCATGCATATGCGTTCAACAAACTTTTTGATCTGCAAAATTGCATACCATTTGTTTTCATGTTTGCTCATCCTTGCGTTTTCCTCTACAAAACAAAAACAAAAAAGGGGAAGCGTGAAACTTCACACTACATTCTTAGTTGCATGTGTTAGGCACCATGAGCCAACCATGTTGGGATCATAAACCCATTTCTAAAAAAAAAAAAAAAACACACACAACAACAAAACAAAATAATTGAACATGGTACCTAATGCATGGTTAACTAAGAAAGGATGTTTCTTCGGGCATCTCAATTTCATAATTACATTTTCCATGCATAGCTTAAAGTATGCCCGAGTCATTCATCCCTATGAGATGTTGTTGAAGTATTGGTGATCAGAATTGCCATTCCTTGGATTATAGGGTTGAACCAAGCTCATGCTTTTACAAAAAGGTTCATCAAGTCAAGTTGAAATATGGAAGTAACCGTCTTGCAAAATTGGGGCAAAAGATGAATCGAGTCACATCACTGCTTCGTCTACTGCCAAACATATTTAGGATTGTTGATGTCCTTGTTACTTCCAGTTTCACCTTGACAAAGATGTCATGGATCATGTTGAAAATCTAAATTGATTCAACCCCATATCCTGCGTAAAAATTCGCAATACTTCAACTGTACATCATTCGCATGCATCCATGCTTTTCATTGGTTGCATTGCTCATTGCATTCTTTCCTTGAAAAACAAAATAAAATAAAATAAAATGAACTTAATCATTGTTATCAAAAAGAAAAGGACACGCTTTACGGCGCCCTTACCGAACTCGTGCTAGAGCTAGAGTAATGGGTGAAGCAGAGGAGGTGCAAGAGAAGATGAAGGCCGAAATGGAGGCCATGAAAGAGCAAATGGCCACAATGATGGAGGCCATGATGAGCATGAAGAAGATAATGGAAGCCAATGCGGTTATAGTTGCCGCTACTTGCGCTGTCGCTAAGGTGAACCCGATGCTCCCATCTAGCCTCAAGCAAATGAATCATCCAACCTCAAATATGGTAGGCAAAGATTTGGGAAGTACGGACGACCCCATGATGTGCAAATTCAAAACGAGCACGCCTTCCCATCATATGGCTTGCCTCCCAACTATACACCACCCAATGTGGCATACACTCTCAATGAAAATCTCAATAACTCCACTCCTATACCCATTGAGAGCTAGCAACCCCAAACTGATCATGCACATGTCTCTTAAACCGTGGAAGAGACACATGAAATTCCCCACCACAATCTAGCCGACTTCGAGCCTTGGCTCGGATATGCCACTGAAGGCCAAGCAGTTGGTGGTATACCCTTTGAAAACACTTCGGAAGGCCCTCAGTATCACCCCCAGCTACACCTCTTGCATTCCACAACAAGTAAAAACCCTCGTGCTATGGCAGAAATGGAAAAGTTGGATCATTTAGAGGAAAGGCTCAGGGCCATTGAAGGAGGTGAAGATTATGCCTTTGCCAACCTAAAAGAGTTGTTCCTAGAACCCAATATCATCACCCCTCCCAAGTTCAAGGTGCTGGACTTTGACAAGTACAAGGGGACTACTTGCCCCAAGAACCATCTAAAGATGTATTATCGGAAGATGGGGACATGCGCAAAAGATAAGGAACTGCTGATACATTCCTTCCAAGAAAATCTTATTGGGGTAGCTGTTACCTGGTATACTGACTTGGAACCTTCCCGAGTCCATTCTTGGAAGGACCTAATGGTTGCCTTTGTTAGGCAGTATTAGTACAATTTTGATATGGTTCCGGATAGGATGCAACTACAGAACATTTGCATAAAGAGGGACGGATCTTTCAAAGAACACGCCCAAAAGGTGGAGGGATCTGGCGGCCCAGGTGGTACCCCCAATGATGGAAAGGGAGACGATAATCGTGATGGTAGACACATTATCGATACTCTACTATGAAAAGATGGTGGGCTATGCACCCTCAAAGCTTTGCGGATTTGGTCTTCGCCAGTGAAAGGATCGATGTGGGTCCGAAAAGAGGCAAATTTGATCATCCTACTAGGACGACTGAGAAAACTGGGGCAAATAAAGAGGGTGAGGATGAGGGAGAAGCCCATGCTGTGACTGCCATTCCTATACGGCCAAGTTTCCCACCAACCCAACAATGTCATTACTCAGCCAATAACAAACCTTCTCCTTACCCACCACCCAGTTATCCACAAAGGCCATCCCTAAATCAACCACAAAGCCTGTCTACCGCACTTCCAATGACGAAGACCACCTTTAGCACAAACCAAAAAAAAACACCAACAAAAAGGAATTTTGCAGCGAGAAAGCCTGTAGAATTCACCCCAATTCCAGTGTCCTATGTTGACTTGCTCCCATATCTACTTGATAATTCAATGGTAGCCATAACCCTAGCCAAGGTTCATCAACCTCCATTTCTCCGAGAATACGACTCGAACGCAACGTGTGCTTATCATGGAGGAGCCCCGGGGCATTCCATTGAGCATTGTATGACCCCGAAGCATAAAGTGTGAAGTCTAATTGATACGGGCTGGCTGAAATTTGAGGAGAATCGCTTGTTCAATCCTAACATTGACAAGCAACACCATACATGGGGCAATTCTGGAAGCTGTTGTTATGACTCATCAGGATTTTCAAGTTTATGCCATAAACCACAGTTACAATGTTAAATGAAATGGATAAAGTTGATATCTTTGTCCCTCATCCTCTCACAAACGCATGTTTGCTTATTCAACTTTCACCGGAATGTGGGTGCAAGCCATTGGTCTATTTGCTCAAGCGACCTGCGCTCCTGAGTGTTGACTTCCAAGACTGTTCAATCAGAGATTACTCGTCTTGCACGTTGGTGGGGGTGCCGTAAAACAATGAGTAAAGTTCAAAACAAATAAGTTTCAAAATAAAAAAATGAGTTTCAAAATAAAAAAGGCATTTGATTGACTGTGTTTTCAAGTACAAATATAGACGTTCATGTGACCTCATTTTGTCTTTTTAGAGAGAAGTGAGTTACCAAGGATAGGATGTTGGATAAATGGCCTCAGTTATCTTGAGAAAGGGGGGGGGGGGGTTGAATTAAGATACGAAGACTATTTCCCAATTAAACTTTCACTCTCTCCGGATTAACAATGCACCCTTAAACATGAATTACTCAAAAGATAATTCAAAATAAACTTCTTTAAAGCAAAAGATAAATAGCAATAAATAAAATAAGTTTAAGGGAAGAGAGGAATGCAAACTTGATTTATACTGGTTCGGCCACTTCCCGTGCCTACGTCCAGTCCCCAAGCAACCCACTTGAGATTTTCCACTCTCTTTGTAAAACTCCTTTTACAAAGTCTGAACTACACAGGGATAACCCTTCCTTTGTGTTCAGGAATCCTCTACAACAAGAGACTCTCGGTCTCTTAATCCCTTTTCAGAAGTAAGAAGAAGAGAAGAAGAAATCTCTCTTGAAAGAGATAGATTGTACAATGAAGACCAATCAAAATTCCTTAATATGCAAGTGGTTGACCAAGGAATCTTTTTGAGAGAATAAGACAGTTCAGTTCAGAAAAACTCTTAATCTTTTGAGAGGATAAACTTTTTGGGCAATGAAAACTCTCTTTAAATTCGTGCTTCCAAGCCACCTTTGATGCCCATTCATAAACCATTTGAATAGATGTGACTCTTGGAAATTATTTTCCGAAAATCCCCTCTGGTAATCGATTACAAGACTTGTGTAAACGATTACAGGTTTTAAAAATTTGAATTAAAACATTTTCAACTGCTGGTAATCGATTACCAGAGAGCAAATCTCAATTTGAAATGATAGAATTCTTTGGTCAAACCTTTTGTTTTTCAATTTGGAAACTTCTTCCTAAGATTCTAGAGATTAACTTGATCATATATCTTGATTTCTTGTCTCGAATAAAACTTAGAAGCACTTGATCCTTCGGCATCATCAAAACATCAAAATATCTTGCTTCTACATAGGAGTCATTTGACTTAATCCATCAACTGAAAAAAAAATCCTTCAACTATTTCTCGTCCTTGGAAAATTCTTTTTGCAAAAATCAATTGCTTCTTTCATTCTCCCTTGCTACAAGGTTGTGAAAACAAGACAACGATGGTTACCTCATAGCCCTACACTGGGCAATGAGGGGCATCGTGCATGAGCCTCAAGTGAACCTAGGGGCAGATTAGAAGTTCTCACCCAATAGGTTCCCTCCTACAAGGTCATGACGAAAGACAACGATTGGTACCTCAAAGCCTTACACTGGGGCAATGAGGGGCACCGTGCATGAGCCTCAAGTGAACATAGGGGCCGATCAAAAGTTCTCACCCATCGATGTTTTCAACAAAAAAAGGGGGACAAACCCTAGGATTTCAATGGATTGATTAAACATCAAACGACTCCATTGCCATCACTCCAAAATGGTCAAATGACTAAATCAAACAAAACACACACTCTGAGGGAGTTCTCGGAGAGATTTGCAAAAGATAGGATAAGGTTGCATGGACTATCACCTCTTTCAAAAGGACAGTCAATTTGTGTTTTCCAAAAAAAATCAAATCAAAATCAAAATCACAAAATAGGGAAAGAATGTCATGAACATTGTACAATTTTCCATAACATTGCATTATTGCATACAAGCCTGCATTTACTGCATTTCAAGATGAAGGTTGCATACATTTGCATCCCCAAAAAATCATCATGTTCATATTAGGTAATAAGTGAATAGATGAGAGGCCCTCTCAAAGAGTCAACCTCTTGCTTTCTTGTAAGGTTAAAGTCCTTTGGTACTTGTACCTATTGGCTCGCCTTCAGAGGACTGCATGTCCTCACCTTCAGAGGGCTACACGCCCTCGCCATCAGAGGACTGCATGTCCTCACCTTCAGAGGGCCACACGCCCTCGCCATCAGAGGACTGCATGTCCTCACCTTCAGAGGACTGCATGTCCTCACCTTCATAGGGCTACACGCCCTCACCTTTAGAGGACCACACGTCCTCACCTTCAGAGGGCTACACGCCCTCGCCATCAGAGGACTGCATGTCCTCACCTTCGTAGGGCTACACACCCTCGCCATTAGAGGACTGCATGTCCTCACCTTCAGAGGGCTACACGCCCTCGCCATCAGAGGACTGCATGTCCTCACCTTCGTAGGGCTACACGCCCTCACCTTTGGAGGACTACACGTCCTCGCCTTCGTAGGGCTACACGCCCTCACCTTCAGAGGACTACACGTCCTCGCCTTCAGAGGGCTGCACGCCCTCTCCTTCAAAGGGTCATGTACCTTCACCTTCTTAGGGCTACACGCCCTCACCTTTAGAGGACTACACGTCCTCGCCAACAGAGGGCTGCACGCCTTCACCTTGAGAGGACTACACGTCCTCGCCAACAGAGGGCTGCACGCCCTCACCTTCAGAGGGCTACACGCCCTCGCCTTGGGTACTAGTTACCCTCACCTTGAGAGGACTACACGTCCTCGCCAACAGAGGGCTGCACGCCCTCACCTTGAGAGGACTACACGTCCTCACCAACAGAGGGCTGCATGCCCTCACCTTGAAGAGGACTACACGTCCTCGCCAATAGAGGGCTGCACGCCCTCACCTCCAGAGGACTACACATCCTCGCCTTTAGAGGGCTGCACGCCCTCACCTTTAGAGGGCTACGTGTCCTCATTTTCAGTGTGCTCCACATCCACACCTTAAGAGAATTTAAGGTCCTCTATCCTTAAATGCTTAACCGAGACTTGCACTCCCGGTTAAGGGACCAGTAGTTTCCTTTGAACGGTTCCTGGGCCACCCCCTGATATTGGAGGAGGGCCAACTGTGCGAGCACAATCAGAGAGGGAGGCTATCACACAGCTACTATGCATACCGGGGCAAGATTTCACCCGTGCCGCTACAAAGAGACGAGTGCGGATCATGCGCACCAACATGACCACTCTTACACGGATATAGATGACATTGCTACTTAGCAACATTCTGCCCAGCGACCGCAATGTCAATCTCCCTTGCAAAAGTATCAGTTGGTCTGTGTCGTCCTGACATTGGTAAGTATGCATATGGTTCAACTGATTTCTGATACCATCTATTGTTTGCAGGGATCGCGCCCGCAAGACACCCAATGGACCCAGAGACGTCCAACAGGGCCCTGGGGTTTCCAGCTTTGGTTACAGGCCTCTGCAAATCCTACAGGGCGCCCGTCCCCCCATCAAGTTTATGCCATCGTGACCTAGGTAAGTACGCACCTCTCCCCAACTGATTTCTGATGTCATCTATTGTTTGTAGGGATCGTGCCCGCAAAACACTCTGTGGACCCGAAGAAGGCCAATAGGGTATTAGAGTTGCCAGCTCTAATTACGGGCCTCTGTTAGTTCTACGGAGTGCCCGTTGCCCCCAACAAGGTCATTAGGTCCCGCATTAACCGGGCTTTCATCAAGAAGTACTGCGCCCCCAGGCAGGCACAGGGCGAAACACCACAGCAGCATTGGGATGGCCGGTAGCGGGCAATAGACACACCGCCACCACGTCTAGGGTTCACCTCAGCTCATCCACAAAAAGGTTAGAGCGTAGCCTACGACACATGGCCGACCAATGGGCGACCAAGTCCAAAGCCAAAGGTAAGCAAAGTACTAGGTCCATGACCGACAAATCATTAGGCATCCAGCTCAAGACGTTAAAGAAGCGCTACTCGGAGGCAACCTAGTAACTTAAATTTCTGCTTGCTATTTGATCACCTTTTGTTTCTCAAGTCATATTGCGACACACCTAGTTGCTCATGATCCTAAGAATTTAAATAAAACGAGCACAAGCTCGGAAGGTAGTCATACCTCACAAATATGTATGCGTGTTTAGGTAGTGAAAAATACCTTAGATATGCATGTATGTAATTTAGGTAGCAAACAACTACCTCACAAAATATATATGTATGTTTAGGTAGCAAGATACCTTAGATATGCATGTATGTAGCAAAAAGATACCTCACTATATATATGTATGTTTAGGTAGCAAGATACCTTAGATATGCATGTATGTAGCAAAAAAATACCTTACAAAACATATATATGTATGTTTAGGTAGCAAGATACCTTGGATATGCGTGTATATAGCAAAAATACCTCACAAAAATATACACATGTTTAGGTAGCAAAATACCTCATGAAAAAAAAAGAAAAAAAAAACAAAAACAAACAAGAAAAAGAAATAAACAAATAAAAAAAAAGGAAAAAGAGAGAAAAAATAAAAATAAAGTTGTCTAGCTGAAAAACCGACATGCTTTTGAAAAGAGATGACTTCCAACTTTTCTTTGAAAAAATTCATTGATCATAACTAGTTTTTGGAAAAAATGTGTATACACCTGAAGGGTGAATGCTGTGAAGTTTTCCCGGACGCTCGAAATGGACTCGGATGAATGCACAAATTGATAAAAGAACATATTTTGGAAACATTGGGTTGATTTAAAATAGAGGAAATAAATCCTGAGCCCTAGCATGACATGACCATAAAAGTTTGACACTTGAGTGTCCACATAGGTGCATGCATGACTAGTTTTGCATGAGGTTTCCAAATCATCATTTTTGCATTTGTGTCATGGAAATAATGTGGGGCATCCCTTTTATCCTTGAGCCAAACCAAACCCTGACATGTATCATGTCTAGCCATTCTACAAGCTTTGAGCCGAAATCCTGACCCACCATAAACCTTGACCCAGGGTGAGAATGTCAATCCTTACCCTCGGAAGCAAAAAAGAAAAGAAGGAAAATTTCCAATCAAAGAGAAAGCAAAAAGAGAAGAAAGGAAATTCCCAATCAAAGAGTGGGAGAAAAAAAAGAGAGAAGAAAGGAAATTCCCAATCAAAGAATGGGAGAAAGTAAAAAAAAAGAAGAAGAAAGGGAAGAAAGTTCCCGATCAAAGAAAACAAAAGAAATATGCAGAAAGATCTTTGGACCGGACAATATCTGAACAATACAGAATTGTCACCAAATGAACAAAAGAAAGAAAAGGAAACCATGACCTAAAAGTGGTCTTCTCCCTTTGATTACCAACCAAAATCTTGTGTGCTAGCGACTTTTTCGCCCCGCACTAAACAAAAACAGAAAAGGAAAAGGCCAACAAAAAAATATCAAAAGCCAAAAACACACAAAAGCCGAAAAACCCATCAAGAAAACCCATTCCCAAGGGAAGTCCTATTGATCCATGATCACACATGTAATTTTTGATTTGATAGGAAATAATTTGCAAAGTCAAGTCATGACATATCTATGGTTCAGAATTAGGATGAAACACTTACCTGTGCGAGATTGATACACTTTGAGTGATTTTCTTCTATTTTGTCGAACCCAGTGTTTCCTCTAAATGGTCATTTAGAAACGAAATGCTAACATCCAAAATCTCAGTTAAGGTTATGGGGGATTTCATCAGCAGACTCTCCTTCCCCGGTAAACGCATTGTTTTTCACTCAAAAAAGCATATGTTGCTCTAATCAGTTGGAATATTTATCTCTTTACTAAAGCATGTTTGCATTTTAGCAAAGAAAACACCGAGACTTTTTCAAGTCTCACAAGTTATCCAGAACTACGTAGGTCTGAGTTCCTCATTGGAGGATACGTAGGAGCAAGAGCCTCGCTTTTGTCGACCACACCACCTTTTGTTACCATGACCCAAGAGCTGGTAGCCCGCGGAGACACCTTACGGTTATCCGCACCTCGAGTGTGATTGATAAGCGGAGGCCAATATGGTCATCTGCGCCCTTTCCGGAGATGTAGGCATCTTCTGGTGGAGACTTTTTCAAGTCTCACAAGTTATCTAGAACTACGTAGGTCTGAGTTCCTCATTGGAGGATACGTAGGAGCAAGAGCCTTGCTTTTGTCAGCCGCCCCATAATCTTTGTCATACTGACCCTGAGGTCATGTGACATGCACCCTTGTGTCATCCAGAGGCGGCGGGCCCGATGACACGCGGAGACAAAATTTGGTCATTCCTCACCCCTTTGCCATTCAGACACAGTCGTGTCCGATGGCGTGCAGAGACAAAAATTGGTCATTCTGCACCCTTGTGTCATCCAGAGGCGGCGGGCCCGATGACACGCGGAGACACCTTACGGTTATCCGCACCCTTGTTTCATCCAGAGGCGGCGGGCCCGATGACACGCGGAGACACCTTACGGTTATCCGCACCCTTGTGTCATCCAGAGGCGGCGGGCCCGATGACACGCGGAGATACCCTTACGGTTATCCGCACCCTTTTGTTCACTCGCATGTCCAATTCAGGCGCATAGCGTATCGAGACGCTAGAAATTTAACAACGGAAGCTCTCGAGAAATTCAAATGGTCATAACTTTTCACTCGCATGTCCGATTCAGGCGCATAACATATCGAGACGCTCGAAATTGAAAAACGGATTTTCTCGAGAAATTCAAATGGTCATAACTTTTCACTCGCATGTCCAATTCAGCGCATAGCGTATCGAGACGCTAGAAATTTAACAACGGAACCTCTCGAGAAATTCAAATGGTCATAACTTTTCACTCGCATGTCCGATTCAGGCGCATAGTGTATCGAGACGCTCGAAATTGAACAATGAATGTTTTCGAGAAATTCAAATGGTCATAACTTTTCACTCGCATGTCCGATTCAGACGCATAGCGTATCGAGACACTAGAAATCTAACAACGGAAGCACTTGAGAAATTCAAATGGTCATAACTGTTCACTCGCATGTCCGATTCAGGCGCATAACATATCGAGACGCTCGAAATTGAACAACAGATTTTCTCGAGAAATTCAAATGATCATAACTATTCACTCGCATGTCCGATTTAGGCGGATCGCGTATCGAGACGCTAGTAATTGAACAACGGAAGCTCTCGAGAAATTCAAATGGTCATAACTTTTCACTCGCATGTCCGATTCAGGCGCATAACATATCGAGACGCTCGAAATTGAACAACGGATTTTCTCGAGAAATTCGAATGGTCATAACTTTGCACTCGCATGTCCGATTCAGGCGCATCGCGTATCGAGACGCTAGAAATTGAACAACGGAAGCTCTCGAGAAATTCAAATGGTCGTAACTTTTCACTCGCATGTCCGATTTTGGCGCATAACATATCGAGACGCTCGAAATTAAGCAACGGATGTTTTCGAGGAATTGAAATGGTCATAACTTTTCACTCGCATGTCCGATTCAGGCGCATAGCGTATCGAGACGCTAGAAATCTAACAACGGAAGCTCTCGAGAAATTCAAATGGTCATAACTTTTCACTCGCATGTCCAATTCAGGCGCATAGCGTATCGAGACGCTAGAAATTTAACAACGGAAGCTCTCAAGAAATTTAAATGGTCATAACTTTTCACTCGCATGTCCAATTCAGGCGCATAGCGTATCGAGACGCTAGAAATTTAACAACGGAAGCTCTCAAGAAATTTAAATGGTCATAACTTTTCACTCGCATGTCCGATTCAGGCGCATAGCGTATCGAGACGCTCGAAATTGAACAACGAATGTTTTTCGAGAAATTCGAATGGTCATAACTTTTCACTCGCATGTCCGATTCAGGCGCATAGCGTATTGAGACGCTCAAAATTGAACAACGAATGTTTTCGAGAAATTCAAATGGTCATAATTTTTCACTCGCATGTCCGATTCAGGAGCATAGCATATCGAGACGCTAGAAATCTAACAACGGAAGCTCTCGAGAAATTCAAATGGTCATAACTTTTCACTCGCATGTCCGATTCAGGCGCATAACATATCGAAACGCTCGAAGTTGAACAACGGAAGCTCTCGAGAAATTCAAATGGTCATAACTTTTCACTCGCATGTCCGATTCAGGCGCATAACATATCGAGACGCTCGAAATTAAACAACGGATGTTTTCGAGGAATTGAAATGGTCATAACTTTTCACTCGCATGTACGATTCTGGCGCATAGCTTTTCGAGACGCAAGAAATCTAACAACGGAAGCTCTCGAGAAATTCAAATGGTCATAACTTTTCACTCGCATGTCCGATTCAGGCGTATACAATATTGAGACGCTCGAAATTGAACAACGAAAGCTCTCGAGAAATCTAAATGGTCATAACTTTTAACTCGGATTTCCAATTCAGGTGCATAACATATCGAGACGCTAGAAATTGAACAACGGAAGCACTCGAGATATTCAAATGGTCATAACTTTTTACTCGGATGTCCGATTCAGGCGCATAGCGTATCGAGACGCTAGAAATTAAACAATGGAAGCTCTCGAGAAATGCAAATGGTCATAACCTTTCACTCCCATGTTCGATTCAGGCGCATAGCGTATCGAGACGCTAGAAATCTAACAATGGAAGCTCTCAAGAAATTCAAATGGTCATAACTTTCCACTCGCATGTCCGATTCAGGCGCATAACATATCGAGACGCTCGAAATTGAACAACGGATGTTCTCGAGAAATTCAAATGGTCATAACTTTTCACTCGCATGTCACATTCAGGCGCATAGCGTATCGAGACGCTAGAAATTTAACAACGAAAGCTCTCGAGAAATTCAAATGGTCATAACTTTTCACTCTGATGTCCAATTCAGGCGCATAACTTATCGAGACGCTCGAAATTGAACAACGGAAGCTTTCGAGAAATTCAAATGGTCATAACTTTTCACTCGCATGTTTGATTCACGCGCATCGTGTATCGAGACGCTAGAAATTGAACAACGGAAGCTCTCGAGAAATTCAAATGGTCATAACTTTTCACTCGCATGTCCGATTCAGGCGCATAACATATCGAGACGCTCGAAATTGAACAACGGATGTTCTCGAGAAATTCAAATGGTCATAACTTTTCACTCGCATGTCCGATTCAGGCGCATAATACATCGAGACGCTCGAAATTGAACAGCGGATGTTATCGATAAATTCAAATGGTCATAACTTTTCACTCGCATGTCCGATTCAGGCGCAAAGCGTATCGAGACGCTAGAAATCTAACAACGGAAGCTCTCGAGAAATTCAAATGGTCATTACTTTTCACTCGCATGTCCAATTCAGGAGCATAGCGTATCGAGACGCTAGATATCTAAAAACGGAAGCTCTCGAGAAATTCAAATTGGTCATAATTTTTCACTCGCATGTCCGATTCAGGCGCATAACATATCGAGACGCTCGAAATTGAACAACGGATTTTCTCGAGAAATTCAAATGGTCATAACTTTTCTCTCGCATGTCCGATTCAGGCGCATAACATATCGAGACGCTCGAAATTGAACAATGGATGTTCTTGAGAAATTCAAATGGTCATAACTTTTCACTCGCATGTCCGATTCAGGCGCATAACATATCGAGACGCTCGAAATTGAACAACGGATGTTCTCGAGAAATTCAAATGGTCATAACTTTTCACTCGCATGTCCGATTCAGGCGCATCGCGTATCGAGACGCTAGAAATTGAACAACGGACTTTCTCGAGAAATTCAAATGGTCATAATTGTTCATTCGCTTGTCCAATTCAGGCGCATAGCGTATCGAGACGCTAGAAATTTAACAACGAAAGCTCTCGAGAAATTCAAATAGTCATAACTTTTCACTCTCATGTTCGATTCAGGCGCATAACTTATCGAGACGCTCGAAATTGAACAATGGAAGCTTCTCGAGATATTCAAATGGTCATAACTTTTCACTCGCATGTTCGATTCACGCGCATCGTGTATCGAGACGCTAGAAATTGAACAACGGAATGCTCTCGAGAAATTCAAATGGTTATAACTTTTCACTCGCATGTCCGATTCAGGCGTATACAATATTGAGACGCTCGAAATTGAACAACGAAAGCTCTCGAGAAATCTAAATGGTCATAACTTTTCACTCGGATTTCCGATTCAGGTGCATAACATATCGAGACGCTAGAAATTGAACAACGGAAGCTCTCGAGATATTCAAATGGTCATAACTTTTTACTCGGATGTCCGATTCAGGCGCATAGCGTATCGAGACGCTAGAAATTAAACAATGGAAGCTCTCGAGAAATGGAAGTGGTCATAACCTTTCACTCGCATGTCCGATTCAGGCGCATAGCGTATCGAGACGCTAGAAATCTAACAAAGGAAGCTCTCGAGAAATTCAAATGGTCATAACTTTTCACTCGCATGTCCGATTCAGGCGCATAACATATCGAGACGCTTGAAATTGAACAACGGATTTTCTCGAGAAATTCAAATGGTCATAACTTTTCACTCGCATGCCCGATTTAGGCGCATAACATATCGAGACGCTAGAAATTGAACAACGGATGTTCTCGAGAAATTCAAATGGTCATAACTTTTTACTCGCATGTCTGATTCTAGCGCATAACATATCGAGACGCTCGAAATTGAACAACGAATGTTTTCGACATATTCAAATGGTCATAACTTTTCACTCGCATGCCCGATTCACACGCATAGCGTATCGAGACGCTAGAAATCTAACAACGGAAGCTCTCGAGAAATTCAAATGGTCATAACTTTTCACTCGCATGTTCGATTCAGGCGCAAAGCGTATCGAGACGCTAGAAATCTAACAACGGAAGCTCTCGAGAAATTCAAATGGTCATAACTTTTCACTCGCATGTCCGATTCAGGAGCATAGCGTATCGAGACGCTAGAAATCTAACAACGGAAGCTCTCGAGAAATTCTAATGGTCATAACTTTTCACTCGCATGTCCGATTCATGCGCATAACATATCGAGACGCTTGAAATTGAACAACTGATTTTCTCGAGAAATTCAAATGGTCATAACTTTTAACTCGCATGTCCGATTCAGGCGCATAACATATCGAGACGCTCGAAATTGAACAACGGATGTTCTCGAGAAATTCAAATGGTCATAACTTTTCACTCGCATGTCCGATTCAGGCACATCGCGTATCGAGACGCTAGAAATTGAACAACGGACTTTCTCGAGAAATTCAAATGGTCATAATTGTTCACTCGCATGTCCAATTCAGGCGCATAGCGTATCGAGACGCTAGAAATTTTACAACGGAAGCTCTCGAGAAATTCAAATAGTCATAACTTTTCACTCTCATGTTCGATTCAGGCGCATAACTTATCGAGACGCTCGAAATTGAACAATGGAAGCTTTCGAGATATTCAAATGGTCATAACTTTTCACTTGCATGTTTGATTCACGCGCATCGTGTATCGAGACGCTAGAAATTGAACAACGGAAGCTCTCGAGAAATTCTAATGGTCATAACTTTTCACGCGCATGTCCGATTCAGGCGCATAACATATCGAGACGCTCGAAATTGAACAACGGATGCTCTCGAGAAATTCAAATGGTCATAACTTTTCACTCGCATGTCCGATTCAGGCGCATAACAGATCGAGACGCTTGAAATTGAACAACGGATGTTCTCGAGATATTCAAATGGTCATAACTTTTCACTTGCATGTCCAATTCAGGCGCATAGCGCATCGAGACGCTAGAAATTTAACAACAGGTTTTTCCCGAGAAATTCAAATGGTCATAACTTTTCACTCTCATGTGCTATTCAGGCGAATAACTTATCGAGACGCTCGAAATTGAACAACGGAAGCTTTCGAGAAATTCAAATGGTCATAACTTTTCACTCGCATGTCCGATTCAGGCGCATAACAGATCGAGACGCTTGAAATTGAACAACGGATGTTCTCGAGAAATTCAAATGGTCATAACTTTTCACTTGCATGTCCAATTCAGGCGCATAGCGTATCGAGACGCTAGAAATTTAACAACAGGTTTTCTCGAGAAATTCAAATGGTCATAACTTTTCACTCTCATGTGCGATTCAGGCGAATAACTTATCGAGACGCTCGAAATTGAACAACGGAAGCTTTCGAGAAATTCAAATGATCATAACTTTTCACTCGCATGTCCGATTCAGGAGCATAGCGTATCGAGACGCTAGAAATCTAAAAACGGAAGCTCTCGAGAAATTCTAATGTTCATAACTTTTCACGCGCATGTCCGATTCAGGCGCATAACATATCGAGACGCTCGAAATTGAACAACGGATTTTCTCGAGAAATTCAAATGGTATAACTTTTAACTCGCATGTCCGATTCAGGCGCATTGCGTATCAAGAAGCTAGAAATTGAACAACGGACTTTCTCGAGAAATTCAAATGGTCATAACT
>NW_024464709.1:31343-41608 GCF_000004515.6 Glycine max
ATTTTACAACGAATTCCTTATCGGAACATTTTCCGATAGTCATAACTTTAAACTCTCATGTTCGATTCAGGCGCATAACTTATCGAGACGCTCGAAATTGAACAATGGAAGCTTTCGAGATATTCAAATGATCGTAACTTTTCACTTGCATGTTTGATTCACGCGCATCGTGTATCGAGACGCTAGAAATTGAACAACGGAAGCTCTCGAGAAATTCAAATGGTTATAACTTTTCACTCGCATGTCCGATTCAGGCGTATACAATATTGAGACGCTCGAAATTGAACAACGAAAGCTCTCGAGAAATCTAAATGGTCATAACTTTTCACTCGGATTTCCGATTCAGGTGCATAACATATCGAGACGCTAGAAATTGAACAACGGAAGCTCTCGAGATATTCAAATGGTCATAACTTTTTACTCGGATGTCCGATTCAGGCGCATAGCGTATCGAGACGCTAGAAATTAAACAATGGAAGCTCTCGAGAAATGCAAATGGTCATAACCTTTCACTCGCATGTCCGATTCAGGCGCATAGCGTATCGAGACGCTAGAAATCTAACAAAGGAAGCTCTCGAGAAATTCAAATGGTCATAACTTTTCACTCGCATGTCCGATTCAGGCGCATAACATATCGAGACGCTTGAAATTGAACAACGGATTTTCTCGAGAAATTCAAATGGTCATAACTTTTCACTCGCATGCCCGATTTAGGCGCATAACATATCGAGACGCTAGAAATTGAACAACGGATGTTCTCGAGAAATTCAAATGGTCATAACTTTTTACTCGCATGTCTGATTCTAGCGCATAACATATCGAGACGCTCGAAATTGAACAACGAATGTTTTCGACATATTCAAATGGTCATAACTTTTCACTCGCATGCCCGATTCACACGCATAGCGTATCGAGACGCTAGAAATCTAACAACGGAAGCTCTCGAGAAATTCAAATGGTCATAACTTTTCACTCGCATGTTCGATTCAGGCGCAAAGCGTATCGAGACGCTAGAAATCTAACAACGGAAGCTCTCGAGAAATTCAAATGGTCATAACTTTTCACTCGCATGTCCGATTCAGGAGCATAGCGTATCGAGACGCTAGAAATCTAACAACGGAAGCTCTCGAGAAATTGAAATGGTCATAACTTTTCACTCGCATGTCCGATTCAGGAGCATAGCGTATCGAGACGCTAGAAATCTAAAAACGGAAGCTCTCGAGAAATTTAAATGGTCATAACTTTTCACTCGCATGTCCGATTCAGGCGCATAACATATCGAGACGCTCGAAATTGAACAACGGATTTTCTCGAGAATTTCAAATGGTCATAACTTTTAACTCCATGTCCGATTCAGGGGCATAACATATCGAGACGCTCGAAATTGAACAACGGATGTTCTCGAGAAATTCAAATGGTCATAACTTTTCACTCGCATGTCCGATTCAGGCGCATCGCGTATCAAGAAGCTAGAAATTGAACAACGGACTTTCTCGAGAAATTCAAATGGTCATAACTGTTCACTCGCATGTCCAATTAAGGCGCATAGCGTATCGAGACGCTAGAAATTTTACAACGGAAGCTCTCGAGAAATTCAAATAGTCATAACTTTTCACTCTCATGTTCGATTCAGGCGCATAACTTATCGAGACGCTCGAAATTGAACAATGGAAGCTTTCGAGATATTCAAATGATCGTAACTTTTCACTTGCATGTTTGATTCAGGCGCATAACATATCGAGACGCTCGAAATTGTACAACGGATGTTCTCGAGAAATTCAAATGATAATAACTTTTCACTCGCATGTCCGATTCAGGCGTATACAATATTGAGACGCTCGAAATTGAACAACGAAAGCTCTCGAGAAATCTAAATGGTCATAACTTTTAACTCGGATTTCCGATTCAGGTGCATAACATATCGAGACGCTAGAAATTGAACAACGGAAGCTCTCGAGATATTCAAATGGTCATAACTTTTTACTCGGATGTCCGATTCAGGCGCATAGCGTATCGAGACGCTAGAAATTAAACAATGGAAGCTCTCGAGAAATGCAAATGGTCATAACCTTTCACTCGCATGTCCGATTCAGGCGCATAGCGTATCGAGACGCTAGAAATCTAACAAAGGAAGCTCTCGAGAAATTCAAATGGTCATAACTTTTCACTCGCATGTCCGATTCAGGCGAATAACATATCGAGACGCTCGAAATTGAACAACGGATTTTCTCGAGAAATTCATATGGTCATAACTTTTCACTCGCATGCCCGATTTAGGCGCATAACATATCGAGACGCTAGAAATTGAACACCGGATGTTCTCGAGAAATTCAAATGGTCATAACTTTTCACTCGCATGTCCGATTCTAGCGCATAACATATCGAGACGCTCGAAATTGAACAACGAATGTTATCGAGATATTCAAATGGTCATAACTTTTCACTCGCATGTGTGATTCACACGCATAGCGTATCGAGACGCTAGAAATCTAACAACGGAAGCTCTCGAGAAATTCAAATGGTCATAACTTTTCACTCGCATGTTCGATTCAGGCGCAAAGCGTATCGAGACGCTAGAAATCTAACAACGGAAGCTCTCGAGAAATTCAAATGGTCATAACTTTTCACTCGCATGTCCGATTCAGGAGCATAGCGTATCGAGACGCTAGAAATCTAAAAACGGAAGCTCTCGAGAAATTCTAATGGTCATAACTTTTCACTCGCATGTCCGATTCAGGCGCATAACATATCGAGACGCTCGAAATTGAACAACGGATTTTCTCGAGAAATTCAAATGGTCATAACTTTTTACTCGTATGTCCGATTCAGGCGCATAACATATCGAGACGCTCGAAATTGAACAACGGATTTTCTCGAGAAATTCAAATGGTCATAACTTTTCACTCGCATGTCCGATTCAGGTGGATCGCGTATCGAGACGCTTGTAATTGAACAACGGAAGCTCTCGAGAAATTCAAATGGTCATAACTTTTCACTCGCATGCCCGATTCAGGCGGATCGCGTATCGAGACGGTAGTAATTGAAGAACGGAAGCTCTCGAGAAATTCGAATGGTCATAACTTTTCACTCGCATGTCCGATTCAGGCGCATCGCGTCTCGAGACGCTAGAAATTCAACAACGGAAGCTCTCGAGAAATTCAAATGGTCATAACTTTTCACTCGCATGTCTGATTCAGGCGCATAACATATCGAGACGCTCAAAATTGAACAACGGATTTTCTCGAGAAATTCAAATGGTCATAACTTTTCACTCGCATGTCCGATTCAGGCGCATAACAGATCGAGACGCTTGAAATTGAACAACGGATGTTCTCGAGAAATTCAAATGGTCATAACTTTTCACTTGCATGTCCAATTCAGGCGCATAGCGCATCGAGACGCTAGAAATTTAACAACAGGTTTTCTCGAGAAATTCAAATGGTCATAACTTTTCACTCTCATGTGCGATTCAGGCGAATAACTTATCGAGACGCTCGAAATTGAACAACGGAAGCTTTCGAGAAATTCAAATGGTCATAACTGATGAGAATCATGAAACAGGCCAAATACAGTCTAAAGGCCCAAGTGGAGAAGGACGAAGGCCCAAGTGGAGAAGGACAAAGCCCCCGAGTGGAGAAGGATGAAGGCCCAAGTGGAGAAGGATGAAGGCCCAGAGGCAGAGACACTATCAAGACTATTAATTGTTGCTGAAGGCCCAAGTTAAATATATATTTTAGTTATAATTTTTATTTATTGTAATTTTGGCCCAAACTATTTAGAAGGCCTATGTCTATTTTTATCTTTTAGTTCAGATAAAAAAAGAGAAGAAAAGAAGAAAGAGAAAAAAGAGAAAGTGGGTGTTTGATCTTTGAACACGAAATTGAGGCAGTTAGAGGCTTTTTTTTGGCAGAAAATCGTGTACCAAATCCCATTATCTAGATTCTCCTCTGAATTCTGAGCGTTTTGATATATAGTGGGCCTCAAACGGATAACCGTAGCAAAAGTTATGAGCATTTGAAGTTTAGTTGTCATATCTGTTATCTTATCTGTTATCCTATCTGTTATCTTATTTGTTATCATATCTGTTATCCAAATTAAATCTAATTTGTTATCCCAAATCTGATCTATTATCCAACTCAAATCAAATCAAAAAAATTTATCCAAATCAGATTTGTTATCCAAATCTAATCTGTTATCCAAATCAAATCCAATCTGCTATCCAAATCAAGTCCAAGTTGTTATCCCAAATCAAATCTGTTACTCTGATAATTCTATTGTCTTTCCTTTTATTTTATATTACCTTGTGTGTCTAATTCGGTCTATCCAGGAACTTAAGAGGGAGTGAGTGGTAAAAGGCAAGAGTGAAAACATCACACAAAAGCCTATATTGAGAGCATCAAACACGAGTGAACTACCATTAAAGAGAGAAACACGTGAGTAGAGTGTGGTGAAGTCCTGAATTTTTTTTAATTTACTGCAAAATTCGTTGTTCCTTAATCATGGCAAGAGCTGGTGACAATGGTGGTGTATATCATCAACTGGATGAATCTCAACGCTTATTTCTGGACGCGTGGACTACACAAATGCAACGTTTGTTGACCAAATCTTCCTTGTTTACTCTTAAACCTCTATCCCCTAGAGAAGTGTGTGATGACCAAATCAGAATGAGAGAAAAGAGAGAACAAGAGAAGGAAAATAGTGAGGCACCACAAAGGAATATGAAAAAGAGTGATACACCCGAGGAAAAGAGTGATACACATGAGAGAAAATTTAATTATTTTGCAGAGGCGAGTGAAGCGAGGAAAGTGTTACCTGCTCATGAACCACTCAATCTACAGTATTGCAAAGACAGTAAAATTTCTACTGATAATTCTAATGAGTTTACTATTTCTATTTCTCCTAGTGTTCAACCATTATTGCAGGAATTTAAAAATGTCTTTCCTAAGGAGATTCCTCATGGACTACCACCTTCAAGAGGCATAGAACATCAAGTTGATGTCCTCCCCGGAGCTTCATTGCCTAACAGGCCAACTTACAAAAGCAATCCCCAAGAGACTCAACGTAAGGATGCACATGTCAAAGTTGAGTATGTGAAAAGATTGTATGACCAAGTGAAGGTGCAAATTGCAAAGAAGAATGGAAGTTATACTAAGCAAGCCAACAAGAAAAGGAAGGAAGTGGTACTTGAACCCGGTGATGATCCTGGACATTTGAGGACAAATGTTTTCCAAGAAGGAGGGAATGATGAGAATCATGAAACAGGCCAAATACAGTCTAAAGGCCCAAGTGGAGAAGGACGAAGGCCCAAGTGGAGAAGGACAAAGCCCCCGAGTGGAGAAGGATGAAGGCCCAAGTGGAGAAGGATGAAGGCCCAGAGGCAGAGACACTATCAAGACTATTAATTGTTGCTGAAGGCCCAAGTTAAATATATATTTTAGTTATAATTTTTATTTATTGTAATTTTGGCCCAAACTATTTAGAAGGCCTATGTCTATTTTTATCTTTTAGTTCAGATACACTATAAGTATTGGTTTTTGTTTTGAATGAAAAAAAACTTTTGGCATTTGATAAATTTGGTGAGAGTTTCTCTCTGGGTTCCTTGTTGAACCAATTATCAGACTTATCAAGGTAATCCTTGTGGCGTCTACCCGGACTTATCTTCCTTCACTGGAAGTGGCGTCTACCCAGACTTATCTTCCTTCATTGGAAGTGGCGTCTACCCAGACTTATCTTCTTTAACCGGAAGTGGCGTCTACCCAGACTTATCTTCCTTCACTGGAAGTGGCGTCTACCCTGACTTATCTTCCTTCACCGGAAGTGGCGTCATCCAAATCTCCGTAGCCTGTATCAAACGATCCACTCCTACTCAGGTTCACATCAATAACTTTTCACTCGCATGTCCGATTCAGGAGCATAGCGTATCGAGACGCTAGAAATCTAAAAACGGAAGCTCTCGAGAAATTCTAATGTTCATAACTTTTCACGCGCATGTCCGATTCAGGCGCATAACATATCGAGACGCTCGAAATTGAACAACGGATTTTCTCGAGAAATTCAAATGGTCATAACTTTTAACTCGCATGTCCGATTCAGGCGCGTAACATATCGAGACGCTCGAAATTGAACAACGGATGTTCTCGAGAAATTCAAATGGTCATAACTTTTCACTCGCATGTCCGATTCAGGCACATCGCGTATCGAGACGCTAGAAATTGAACAACGGACTTTCTCGAGAAATTCAAATGGTCATAATTGTTCACTCGCATGTCCAATTCAGGCGCATAGCGTATCGAGACGCTAGAAATTTTACAACGGAAGCTCTCGAGAAATTCAAATAGTCATAACTTTTCACTCTCATGTTCGATTCAGGCGCATAACTTATCGAGACGCTCGAAATTGAACAATGGAAGCTTTCGAGATATTCAAATGGTCATAACTTTTCACTTGCATGTTTGATTCACGCGCATCGTGTATCGAGACGCTAGAAATTGAACTACGGAAGCTCTCGAGAAATTCAAATGGTTATAACTTTTCACTCGCATGTCCGATTCAAGCGTATACAATATTGAGACGCTCGAAATTGAACAACGAAAGCTCTCGAGAAATCTAAATGGTCATAACCTTTCACTCGGATTTCCGATTCAGGTGCATAACATATCGAGACGCTAAAAATTGAACAACGGAAGCTCTCGAGATATTCAAATGGTCATAACTTTTTACTCGGATGTCCGATTCAGGCGCACAGCGTATCGAGACGCTAGAAATTAAACAATGGAAGCTCTCGAGAAATGCAAATGGTCATAACCTTTCACTCGCATGTCCGATTCAGGCGCATAGCGTATCGAGACGCTACAAATCTAACAAAGGAAGCTCTCGAGAAATTCAAATGGTCATAACTTTTCACTCGCATGTCCGATTCAGGCGCATACTATATCGAGACGCTCGAAATTGAACAACGGATGTTCTCGAGAAATTCAAATGGTCATAACTTTTCACTCGAATGTCCGATTCAGGCCCATAACATATCGAGACACTCGAAATTGAACAACGAATGTTTTCGAGAAATTCAAATGGTCATAACTTTTCACTCGCATGTCCGATTCAGGAGCATAGCGTATCGAGACGCTAGAAATCTAAAAACGGAAGCTCTCGAGAAATTTAAATGGTCATAACTTTTCACTCGCATGTCCGATTCAGGCGCATAACATATCGAGACGCTCGAAATTGAACAACGGATTTTCTCGAGAATTTCAAATGGTCATAACTTTTAACTCCATGTCCGATTCAGGCGCATAACATATCGAGACGCTCGAAATTGAACAACGGATGTTCTCGAGAAATTCAAATGGTCATAACTTTTCACTCGCATGTCCGATTCAGGCGCATCGCGTATCAAGAAGCTAGAAATTGAACAACGGACTTTCTCGAGAAATTCAAATGGTCATAACTGTTCACTCGCATGTCCAATTAAGGCGCATAGCGTATCGAGACGCTAGAAATTTTACAACGGAAGCTCTCGAGAAATTCAAATAGTCATAACTTTTCACTCTCATGTTCGATTCAGGCGCATAACTTATCGAGACGCTCGAAATTGAACAATGGAAGCTTTCGAGATATTCAAATGATCATAACTTTTCACTTGCATGTTTGATTCACGCGCATCGTGTATCGAGACGCTAGAAATTGAACAACGGAAGCTCTCGAGAAATTCAAATGGTTATAACTTTTCACTCGCATGTCCGATTCAGGCGTATACAATATTGAGACGCTCGAAATTGAACAACGAAAGCTCTCGAGAAATCTAAATGGTCATAACTTTTCACTCGGATTTCCGATTCAGGTGCATAACATATCGAGACGCTAGAAATTGAACAACGGAAGCTCTCGAGATATTCAAATGGTCATAACTTTTTACTCGGATGTCCGATTCAGGCGCATAGCGTATCGAGACGCTAGAAATTAAACAATGGAAGCTCTCGAGAAATGCAAATGGTCATAACCTTTCACTCGCATGTCCGATTCAGGCGCATAGCGTATCGAGACGCTAGAAATCTAACAAAGGAAGCTCTCGAGAAATTCAAATGGTCATAACTTTTCACTCGCATGTCCGATTCAGGCGAATAACATATCGAGACGCTCGAAATTGAACAACGGATTTTCTCGAGAAATTCATATGGTCATAACTTTTCACTCGCATGCCCGATTTAGGCGCATAACATATCGAGACGCTAGAAATTGAACACCGGATGTTCTCGAGAAATTCAAATGGTCATAACTTTTCACTAGCATGTCCGATTCTAGCGCATAACATATCGAGACGCTCGAAATTGAACAACGAATGTTATCGAGATATTCAAATGGTCATAACTTTTCACTCGCATGTGTGATTCACAAGCAAAGCGTATCGAGACGCTAGAAATCTAACAACGGAAGCTCTCGAGAAATTCAAATGGTCATAACTTTTCACTCGCATGTTCGATTCAGGCGCAAAGCGTATCGAGACGCTAGAAATCTAACAACGGAAGCTCTCGAGAAATTCAAATGGTCATAACTTTTCACTCGCATGTCCGATTCAGGAGCATAGCGTATCGAGACGCTAGAAATCTAAAAACGGAAGCTATCAGGAAATTCTAATGGTCATAACTTTTCACTCGCATTACTTTTAGAGGCGCATAACATATCGAGACGCTCGAAATTGAACAACTGATTTTCTCGAGGAAATTCAAATGGTCATAACTTTTAACTCGCATGTCCGATTCAGGCGCATAACATATCGAGACGCTCGAAATTGAACAACGGATGTTCTCGAGAAATTCAAATGGTCATAACTTTTCACTCGCATGTCCGATTCAGGCGCATCGCGTATCGAGACGCTAGAAATTGAACAACGGACTTTCTCGAGAAATTCAAATGGTCATAACTGTTCACTCGTATGTCCAATTCAGGCGCATAGCGTATCGAGACGCTAGAAATTTTACAACGGAAGCTCTCGAGAAATTCAAATAGTCATAACTTTTCACTCTCATGTTCGATTCAGGCGCATAACTTATCGAGACGCTCGAAATTGAACAATGGAAGCTTTCGAGATATTCAAATGGTCATATCTTTTCACTTGCATGTATGATTCACGCGCATCGTGTATCGAGACGCTAGAAATTGAACAACGGAAGCTCTCGAGAAATTCAAATGGTTATAACTTTTCACTCGCATGTCCGATTCAGGCGTATACAACGGAAGCTCTCGAGAAATTCAAATGTTTGGTGTTCCCTTAAAAATTTACAATGTAGGTCGGCTAGGTTTTTTCGTTCGAGCTCAACTGAAGTTATGTTTTGGCTGACACCGGCTTGTTTTTATTTCCTTGGCAAGGAAAACATTATTCAACCACGGCAAAAACACATGCAGGATTCGCCGTTACTGATCGGAAAAAATGCTAGCCGACGTCGGCAAGGAAAGATGACCGATCGAGGTTTAAAAAAGAAACATCACCGGACTACGCGAATCGAACATTTTCTAATAGACATCATACAAATATTATTCAGGGATTGAATACAAATATCAACAGATGACATCGGCCGTTGTAAAGCCACGGACTGATATTTTTCAGCCGACATTGTGCAATTTTGTTTACAAACGCTGGCCGATTAAATTTTTTTACCGTATAGGATGCTTTTTTGTTCGGTGTTGCTGTAAAAATTTACAATGTAGGTCGGTTAGGTTTTTTCGTTCGAGCTCAACACAAGTTATGTTTTGGCCGACACCGGCTTGTTTTCATTTGCTTGGCAAGGAAAACATTATTGAACCACGGCAAAAACACATGTAGGATGCACCGATACTGAACGAAAAAAATGCTAGCCGACGTCGGCCAGGAAAGATGACCGATCGAGGTTTAAAAAAGAAACATCACCGGATTACGCGGATCGAACATTTTCTAATAGACATCATCCAAATATTATTCAGGGATTGAATATAAAGTACAATAGAGGACATCGGCCGTTGTAAAGCCACGACTGATATTTTTCAGCCAACATTGCGCAATTTTTCTTATAAAAGCTGGCCGATAATATTTTTTTACGGTAGAGGATGTTTTTTTGTTCGGTGTTGCCGTAAAAATTTACAATGGAGGTCGGCTTGGTTTTTTCGTTCAGGGATTGAATACAAAGTTCAACAGATGACATCGGCAGTTGTAAAGCCACGACTGATATTTTTCAGCCGACATTGTGCAATTTTGTTTACAAACGCTGGCCGATTAAATTTTTTTACCGTAT
>NW_024464709.1:42288-43823 GCF_000004515.6 Glycine max
TTTCCTAATAAACATCATCTAAATATTATTCAGGGATTGAATACAAATATCAACAGATGACATCGGCCGTTGTAAAGCCACGACTGATATTTTTCAGCCGACATTGTGCAATTTTGTTTACAAATGCTGGCCGATTAAATTTTTTTACCGTATAGGATGCTTTTTTGTTCGGTGTTGCCGCTAAAATTTACAATGTAGGTCGGTTAGGTGTTTTCGTTCGAGCTCAACCGAAGTTATGTTTTGGCCGACACCGGCTTGCTTTCAATTGCTTGCCAAGTAAACATATTCAACCACGGCAAAAACACATGTAGGATTCACCGATACTGATCGGAAAAAATGCTAGCCGACGTCGGCCCAGGAAAGATGACCGATCGAGGTTTAAAAAAGAAACATCACCGGAGTACGCGAATCGAACATTTTCTAATAGGCATCATCCAAATATTATTCAGGGATTGAATACAAAATACAATAGACGACATCGGCCGTTGTAAAGCCACGACTGATATTTTTCAGCCGACAATTGTGCAACTTTGTTTACAAACGCTGGCCGATAATATTTTTTTACGGTAGAGGATGCTTTTTTGTTCGGTGTTGCCGTAAATATTTACAATGTAGGTCGGCTAGGTTTTTTCGTTCGAGCTCAACCGAAGTTGTGTTTTGGCCGACACCGGCCTGTTTTCATTTGCTTGGCAAGGAAAACATTATTCAACCACGGCAAAAACACATGTAGGATTCACCGATACTGTTCGGAAAAAATGCTAGCCGACGTCGGCCAGGAAAGATGACCGATCGAGGTTTAAAAAAGAAACATCACCGGATTACACGAATCGAACATTTTCTAATAGACATCATCCAAATATTATTCAGGGATTGAATTCAAAATACAATAGACGACATCGGCCGTTGTAAAGCCACGACTGATATTTTTCAGCCAACATTGTGAAATTTTGTTTACAAGCGCTGGCTGACAATATTTTTTTACGGTAGAGGATGCTTTTTTGTTTGGTGTTCCCTTAAAAATTTACAATGTAGGTCGGCTAGGTTTTTTCGTTCGAGCTAAACCGAAGTTGTGTGTTGGCCGACACCGGCTTGTTTTCATTTGCCTTGCAAGGAAAACATTATTCAACCACGGCAAAAACACATGTAGGGTTCACCGATACTGATCGGAAAAAATGCTAGCCGACGTCGGCCAGGAAAGATGACCGATCGAGGTTTAAAAAAGAAACATCACCGGATTACGCGAATCGAACATTTTCTAATAGGCATCATCCAAATATTATTCAGGGATTGAATACAAAATACAATAGACGACATCGGCCGTTGTAAAGCCACGACTGATATTTTTCAGCCGACAATTGTGCAATTTTGTTTACAAACGCTGGCCGATAATATTTTTTTACGGTAGAGGATGCTTTTTTGTTCGGTGTTGCCGTAAATATTTACAATGTAGGTCGGCTAGGTTTTTTCGTTCGAGCTCAACCGAAGTTGTGTTTTTGCCGACACCGGCTTGTTTTCATTTGCTTGGCAAGGAAAAC
>NW_024464709.1:43923-66267 GCF_000004515.6 Glycine max
CCGATACTGATCGGAAAAAATGCTAGCCGAAGTCGGCCAGGAAGGATGACCGATCGAGGTTTAAAAAAGAAACATCACCGGATTACGCGAATCGAACATTTTCTAATAGACATCATCCAAATATTATTCAGGGATTGAATACAAAATACAATAGACGACATCGGCCGTTGTAAAGCCACGACTGATATTGTTTAGCCAACATTGTGCAATTTTGTTTACAAGCGCTGGCTGATAATATTTTTTTACGGTAGAGGATGCTTTTTTGTTTGGTGTTCCGTTAAAAATTTACAATGTAGGTCGGCTAGGTTTTTTCAGTCGAGCACAACCGAAGTTGTGTTTTGGCCGACACCGGCTTGTTTTCATTTGCTTGGCAAGGAAAACATTAGCCGACCTCAGCAAAAACACATGTACGATTCACCGCTACTGATCGAAGAAAATATTTGCCGACGTCGGCCAGGAAAGATGATCGATCAAGGTTTAAAAACGAAACAGCACCGGATGACGCGGATCGAACATTTCCTAATAGACATCATCTAAATATTATTCAGGGATTGAATACAAATATCAACAGATGACATCGGCCGTTGTAAAGCCACGACTGATATTTTTCAGCCGACATTGTGCAATTTTGTTTACAAATGCTGCCTGATTAAATTTTTTTACCGTATAGGATGCTTTTTTGTTCGGTGTTGCCGTAAAAATTTACAATGTAGGTCGGCTAGGTTTTTTCGTTCGAGCTCAACCGAAGTTATGTTTTGGCCGACACCAGCTTGTTTTCATTTGCTTGGCAAGGAAAACATTAGCCAACCTCGGCAAAAACACATGCAGGAATCACCGATACTGAACGGAAAAAATGCTGGCCGACGTCGGCCAGGAAAGATGACTGATCGAGGTTTAAAAAAGAAACATCACCGGACTACGCGAATCGAACATTTTCTAATAGACATCATCCAAATATTATTCAGGGATTGAATACAAAATACAATAGACGACATCGGCCGTTGTAAAGCCACGACTGATATTTTTCAGCCAACATTGTGCAATTTTGTTTACAAGCGCTGGCTGATAATATTTTTTTACGGTAGAGGATGCTTTTTTGTTTGGTGTTCCCTTAAAAATTTACAATGTAGGTCGGGTAGGTTTTTTCGTTCGAGCTCAACCGAAGTTGTGTTTTGGCCGACACCGGCTTGTTTTCATTTGCTTGGCAAGGAAAACATTAGCCGACCTCAGCAAAAACACATGTAGGATTCACCGCTAGTGATCGAAGAAAATATTTGCCGACGTCGGCCTTGAAAGATGACCGATCGAGGTTTAAAAACGAAACAAGACCGGATGACGCGGATCGAACATTTCCTAATAGACATCATCTAAATATTATTCAGGGATTGAATAAAAAGTTCAACAGATGACATCGGCCGTTGTAAAGCCACAACTGATATTTTTCAGCCAACATTGTGCAATTTTTTTACAAACGCTGGCCGATAATATTTTTTTACGGTAGAGGATGCTTTTTTGTTCGGTGTTGCCGTAAATATTTACAATGTAGGTCCGCTAGGTTTTTTTGTTCGAGCTCAACCGAAGTTATGTTTTGGCCGACACCGGCTTGTTTTTATTTCCTTTGCAAGGAAAACATTATTCAACCACGGCAAAAACACATGTAGGATTCACCGATACTGATCGGAAAAAATGTTAGCCGACGTAGGCCAGGAAAGATGACCGATCGAGGTTTAAAAAAGAAACGTCACCGGATTACGCGAATCGAACATTTTCTAATAGACATCATCCAAATATTATTCAGGGATTGAATACAAAATACAATAGACGACATCTTCCGTTGTAAAGCCACGACTGATATTTTTCAGCCAACATTGTGCAATTTTGTTTACAAGCGCTGGCTGATAATATTTTTTTACGGTAGAGGATGCTTTTTTGTTTGGTGTTCCCTTAAAAATTTACAATGTAGGTCGGCTAGGTTTTTTCGTTCGAGCTCAACCGAAGTTGTGTTTTGGCCGACACCGGCTTGTTTTCATTTGCTTGGCAAGGAAAACATTAGCCGACCTCAGCAAAAACACATGTACGATTCACCGCTACTGATCGAAGAAAATATTTGCCGACGTCGGCCAGGAAAGATGATCGATCAAGGTTTAAAAACGAAACAGCACCGGATGACGCGGATCGAACATTTCCTAATAGACATCATCTAAATATTATTCAGGGATTGAATACAAATATCAACAGATGACATCGGCCGTTGTAAAGCCACGACTGATATTTTTCAGCCGACATTGTGCAATTTTGTTTACAAATGCTGCCTGATTAAATTTTTTTACCGTATAGGATGCTTTTTTGTTCGGTGTTGCCGTAAAAATTTACAATGTAGGTCGGCTAGGTTTTTTCGTTCGAGCTCAACCGAAGTTATGTTTTGGCCGACACCAGCTTGTTTTCATTTGCTTGGCAAGGAAAACATTAGCCAACCTCGGCAAAAACACATGCAGGAATCACCGATACTGAACGGAAAAAATGCTGGCCGACGTCGGCCAGGAAAGATGACCGATCGAGGTTTAAAAAAGAAACATCACCGGATTACGCGAATCGAACATTTTCTAATAGACATCATCCAAATATTATTCAGGGATTGAATACAAAATACAATAGACGACATCGGCCGTTGTAAAGCCACGACTGATATTTTTCAGCCAACATTGTGCAATTTTGTTTACAAGCGCTGGCTGATAATATTTTTTTACGGTAGAGGATGCTTTTTTGTTTGGTGTTCCCTTAAAAATTTACAATGTAGGTCGGCTAGGTTTTTTCGTTCGAGCTCAACCGAAGTTGTGTTTTGGCCGACACCGGCTTGTTTTCATTTGCTTGGCAAGGAAAACATTAGCCGACCTCAGCAAAAACACATGTAGGATTCACCGCTAGTGATCGAAGAAAATATTTGCCGACGTCGGCCTTGAAAGATGACCGATCGAGGTTTAAAAACGAAACAAGACCGGATGACGCGGATCGAACATATCCTAATAGACATCATCTAAATATTATTCAGGGATTGAATAAAAAGTTCAACAGATGACATCGGCCGTTGTAAAGCCACAACTGATATTTTTCAGCCAACATTGTGCAATTTTGTTTACAAACACTGGCCGATAATATTTTTTTACGGTAGAGGATGCTTTTTTGTTCGGTGTTGCCGTAAATATTTACAATGTAGGTCCGCTAGGTTTTTTTGTTCGAGCTCAACCGAAGTTATGTTTTGGCCGACACCGGCTTGTTTTTATTTCCTTTGCAAGGAAAACATTATTCAACCACGGCAAAAATACATGTAGGATTCACCGATACTGATCGGAAAAAATGTTAGCCGACGTAGGCCAGGAAAGATGACCGATCGAGGTTTAAAAAAGAAACATCACCGGATTACGCGAATCGAACATTTTCTAATAGACATCATCCAAATATTATTCAGGGATTGAATACAAAATACAATAGACGACATCTTCCGTTGTAAAGCCACGACTGATATTTTTCAGCTAACATTGTGCAATTTTGTTTACAAGCGCTGGCTGATAATATTTTTTTACGGTAGAGGATGCTTTTTTGTTTGGTGTTCCCTTAAAAATTTACAATGTAGGTCGGCTAGGTTTTTTCGTTCGAGCTCAACCGAAGTTGTGTTTTGGCCGACACCGGCTTGTTTTCATTTGCTTGGCAAGGAAAACATTAGCCGACCTCAGCAAAAACACATGTACGATTCACCGCTACTGATCGAAGAAAATATTTGCCGACGTCGGCCAGGAAAGATGATCGATCAAGGTTTAAAAACGAAACAGCACCGGATGACGCGGATCGAACATTTCCTAATAGACATCATCTAAATATTATTCAGGGATTGAATACAAATATCAACAGATGACATCGGCCGTTGTAAAGCCACGACTGATATTTTTCAGCCGACATTGTTCAATTTTGTTTACAAATGCTGCCTGATTAAATTTTTTTACCGTATAGGATGCTTTTTTGTTCGGTGTTGCCGTAAAAATTTACAATGTAGGTCGGCTAGGTTTTTTCGTTCGAGCTCAACCGAAGTTATGTTTTGGCCGACACCAGCTTGTTTTCATTTGCTTGGCAAGGAAAACATTAGCCAACCTCGGCAAAAACACATGCAGGAATCACCGATACTGAACGGAAAAAATGCTGGCCGACGTCGGCCAGGAAAGATGACTGATCCAGGTTTAAAAAAGAAACATCACCGAATTACGCGGATCGAACATATTCTAAAAGATATCATGCAAATATTATTCACGTATTGAATACAAATTTCAATAGACGACATCAGTCGTTGTAAAGGCACGACTGATATATTTCAGCCAACATTGCGCAATTTTTTTTACAAACGCTGGCCGATAATATTTTTTTACGGTAGAGGATGCTTTTTTGTTCGGTGTAGTCGTAAATATTTACAATGTAGGTCGGCTAGGTTTTTTCGTTCGAGCTCAACCGAAGTTGTGTTTTGGTCGACACCGGCTTGTTTTCATTTGCTTGGCAAGGAAAACATTAGCCGACCTCAGCAAAAACACATGTAGGATTCACTGCTAGTGATCGAAGAAAATGTTTGCCGACGTCGGCCAGGATAGATGACCGATCGAGGTTTAAAAACGAAACAGCACCGGATGACGCGGATCGAACATTTCCTAATAGACATCATCTAAATATTATTCAGGGATTGAATGCAAATATCAACAGATGACATCGGCCGTTGTAAAGCCACGACTGATATTTTTCAGCCGACATTGTGCAATTTTGTTTACAAACACTAGCCGATTAAATTTTTTTACCGTATAGGATGCTTTTTTGTTCGGTGTTGCCGTAAAAATTTACAATGTAGGTCGGCTAGGTTTTTTCGTTCGAGCTCAACCGAAGTTGTGTTTCGGCCGACACCGGCGTGTTTTCATTTGCTTGGCAAGGAAAACTTAAGCCAACCTCGGCAAAAACACATGCAGGATTCACCGAAACTGAACTGAAAAAATGCTAGCCGACGTCGGCCAGGAAAGATGACCGATCCAGGTTTAAAAAAGAAACATCACCGAATTACGCGGAATGAACATTTCTAATAGACATCATCCAAATATTATTCAGGGATTGAATACAAAGTTCAATAGACGACATCGGCCGTTGTAAAGGCACGACTGATATTATTCAGCCGACATTGCGCAATTTTTTTTACAAACGCTGGTCGATAATATTTTTTTTCGGTAGAGGATGCTTTTTTGTTCGGTGTTGCCGTAAATATTTACAATGTTACCGATAATTTTTTTTTACGGTAGAGGATGCTTTTTTGTTCGGTGTTGCCGTAAAAATTTACATTGTAGGTCGGCTAGGTTTATTCGTTCGAGCTCAACAGAAGTTGTGCTGTGGCCGACACCGGCTTGTTTTCATTTGCTTGGCAAGGAAAACATTAGCCAACCTCGCAAAAAATACATGCAGGATTCATCGATACTGATCGGAAAAAATGCGAGCCGACGTCGGCAAGGAAAGATTACCGATCGAGGTTTAAAAAAGAAACATCACCGGATTACGCGGATCGAACATTTTCTAATAGACATCATCCAAATATTATTCAGGGATTAAATACAGAGTACATTAAACGACATCGGCCGTTGTAAAGCCACGACTGATATATTTCAGCCAACATTGCGCAATTTTTTTTACAAACGCTGGCCGATAATATTTTTTTACGGTAGAGGATGCTTTTTTGTTCGGTGTTGCCGTAAATATTTACAATGTAGGTCGGCTAGGTTTTCTCGTTCAAGCTCAACCTAAGTTTTGTTTCGGCCGACACCGGCATGTTTTCATTTGCTTGGCAAGGAAAACATTAGCCAACCTCGGCAAAAACACATGCAGGATTCACCGATACTGATCGGAAAAAATGCTAGCCGACGTCGGCCAGGAAAGATGACCGATCGAGGTTAAAAAATGAAACATCACCGGATTACGCGGATCGAACATTTTCTAATAGACAACATCCAAATATTATTCAGGGATTAAATACAGAATACAATAGACGACATCGGCCGTTGTAAAGCCACGACTGATATTTTTCAGCCAACATTGCTCAATTTTTTTTACAAACGTTTGCCGATAAAATTTTTTTAAGGTAGATGATGCTTTTTTGTTCGGTGTTGCCGTAAATATTTACAATGTAAGTCGGCTAGGTTTTTTCGTTCGAACTCAACCGAAGTTGTGTTTCGGGCGACACCGGCATGTTTTCATTTGCTTGGGAAGGAAAACATTAGCCAGCCTCGGCAGAAACAGATGCAGGATTCACCGATACTGATCGGAAAAAATGGTAGCCGAAAATACAGATCGAAGAAAATGTTAGCCGACGTCGGCCAGGAAAGATGGCCAATCGAGGTTTAAAAAAGAAACATCACCGGAATACGTGGATCGAACATTTTCTAATAGACATCATCCAAATATTATTCAGGGATTGAATACAAAGTACAATAGACGAAATCAGCCGATGTAAAGCCACGACTCATATTTTTCAGCCGACATTGTGCAATTTTGTTAAGAAACGCTGGCTGATAATATTTTTTTACGGTAGCGGATGCAATTTTGTTCGGTGTTGCCGTAAATATTTACAATGTAGGTTGGCTAGGTTTATTCGTTCGAGCTCAACCGAAGTTGTGTTATGGCCGACACCGGCTTGTTTTCATTTGCTTGGCAAGGAAAACATTAGCCAACCTCGGCACAAACACATGCAGGATTCACCGATACGGATCGAAAAAAATGCTTGCCGACGTCGGCCAGGAAAGATGACCGATCGAGGTTTAAAAAAGAAACATCACCGGATTACGCGGATAGAACATTTTCTAATAGATATCATGCAAATATTATTCAGGTATTGAATATAAAGTTCAATAGACGACATCAGTCGTTGTAAAGGCACGACTGATATTGTTCAGCCGACATAGCGCAATTTGTTTTCAAACGCTGGCCGATAATATTTTTTTACGGTATAGGATTGTTTTTTGTTCGGTGTTGCCGTAAATATTTACAATGTAGGTCGACTAGGTTTTTTCGTTCAAGCTCAACCTAAGTTTTGTTTCGGCCGACACCGGCATGTTTTCATTTGCTTGGCAAGGAAAACATTAGCCAACCTCGGCAAAAACACATGCAGGATTCACCGATACTGATCGGAAAAAATGCTAGCCGAAAATACTGATTGAAGAAAATGTTAGCCGACGTCGGCAAGGAAAGATGGCCAATCGAGGTTTAAAAAAGAAATATCACCAGATTACGCGGATCGAACATTTTCTAATAGACATCATCCAAATATTATTCAGGGATTGAATACAAAGTACAATAGACGACATTGGCCGTTGTAAAGCCACGACTGATATTTTTCAGCCAACATTGCGCAATTTTTTTTACCAACGTTTGCCGATAATATTTTTTTACGGTAGAGGATGCTTTTTTGTTCGGTGTTGCCGTAAAAATTTACAATGTAGGTCGGCTAGGTTTATTCGTTCGAGCTCAACCAAAGTTGTGTTGGGGCCGACACCGGCTTGTTTTCATTTGCTTGGCAAGGAAAACATTAGCCAACCTCGATGATGAGGACATAACCAAGGACCATGAAGCACTTGAAGGTCCCATGACCAGAGGTAGACTTAAACAAGCCCAACACGTCATAGAGACAAGGCTGGTCATTTGTATAGCTGTCATTGATGATGATTGAAGGCCCAGAGGCAGAGGCACTACCAAGACTACTAATTGTTGCTGAAGGCCCAAACTAACTTGAAGGCCCAAGTTAAATAAGTTTTTAGTTATAATTTATTTTTATTGTAATTTTGGCCCAAATTGTTTAGAAGCCCATGTCTATTTTTATCTTTATGTTCAGATACACTATAAGTATTTGTTTTTGTTTTCAATAAAAGGACTTTTGGCATTTTGATAAAATTTGGTGAGAGTTTCTCTCCGGGTTCCTTGTTGAACCAATTATCAGACTTATCAAGGTAATTCTTGTGGCGTCTACCCTGACTTATCTTCCTTCACCGGAAGCGGTGTCATCCAAACCTTCGTAGCCTGTATCAAGCGATCCGCCTCGTAAGATTCACATCATCTGGTATCAGAGCTTCGGTTCTTGATACAGGTTCTATCCTATCCTATCCTATCCTATTTTTTTTTTCTTCGTAATTTGTCTAGGTTCGTGTTTTTGTCCTTGTTCTGTTATTTGCGTTCTTGTGTCTTTCAAACTTTGTGTCAAAAAAAAAATTGTTTGAGTTCTTGTTTCCTGTTCTTGTGCCTATCATATTGTATTCTGTCTTTTGTTCATAACTTTTGTTTCAGCCTATTCGAATTCTGTTATGGATAAAAATTGCCTAATTGCCGAATTGCTAAATTGTCAAATTGCCTAATGATGATTGCCTATTGAACGAATTCTAATAGCTGGACATCTGAAAAAAAAAACAAAAAAATAGAGAAAAAAAAAAAGAAACGAAAAAAAAAGAAAGAAAGAAAGAGAAAGAAAAAAAAAAGGGAAACAGTTGCAAAAAAAAAAAAAGTTGCAAAAATTTTGAGAAAAAAAAAAGTGGGTGTTTGATCTTTGAATAGGAAATTGAGGCATTTAGAGGTGTTTTTTTGAAAGAAAATCGTGGAACAAATCCCCTTATCTAGATTCTCCTCTGAATTCTGAGCGTTTTGATATATAGTGGGCCTCAAACGGACAACTGTAGCAAAAGTTATGAGCATTTGAAGTTTACTTGTCCTATCTATTATCCTATCTAATATCTTATCTGATATCCTACCTAATATCTTATCTGTTATCCTATCTATAATATCTTATTTGTTATCATATCTGTTACCCAAATTAAGGCACCTGTTATCCAAATCCAATCTAATATATTATTATCCAAATCAAGTCCAAGTTGTTATCCCAAATCAAATCTGTTTGTGATCATTGTATTGTCTTTCCTTTTATTTTATATTACCTTGTGTGACTAATTTGGTCCATCCAGGAACTTAAGAGGAAACACGAGTGGTAAAAGGCAAGAGGGAATACATTACACAAAAGCCTATTGAGAGCATTAAACACAAGTGTACTACCATCTAAGAGTTAAACACGTGAGTAGAGTGTTGTGAGGTCCTGAAACCTTAATAATTTTTATTGCACATTTTTTTTCCTGTTGAATTATGGCTGGAGCAGGTGGTGGTGGTGACGAGTATCATCAGTTGGACGGCGCTCAACGTCTGTTACTGGATGCGATGAATGCACAGATGCAACGTTTGCTGGACCGTACCTATGAGGAGGTCTATGGACGACTAGAAGCTTTGGAGAACCAAGCCAATCAGAATGCTAGACGAAATATAGATGGGAATAGAGGTAACAATGGCGGTAATGACGGACCGAGGAAGAACCGGGTTGAGGGAGTAAAGCTCAATGTTCCTCCCTTCAAAGGTAGAAGTGATCCAGATGCCTACCTGGACTGGGAAATGAAGACTGAGCACGTATTTGCCTGCAATGACTACACTGATGCGCAGAAAGTCAAGCTAGCAGCAGCTGAATTCTCCGACTATGCCCTTGTTTGGTGGCATAAATACCAAAGAGAAATGTTGAGAGAGGAACGGCGAGAGGTAGATACATGGACTGAGATGAAAAGGGTGATGAGAAAAAGGTATGTGCCCACTAGCTATAACAGAACCATGCGACAGAAACTCCAAGGGCTGTCCCAAGGGAATTTAACCGTGGAAGAATATTATAAAGAGATGGAAATGGCGTTAGTGAGGGCCAACATCGAAGAGGACTCCGAAGACACAATGGCTCGTTTCCTGAATGGTCTAAACCCTGCAATCAAAGATGTTGTTGAATTACAGGAGTATGTGGTGTTGGATGACTTGTTACATAGGGCGCTCCGGGTTGAACAGCAAATTAAAAGAAAAAGTGCAACAAGGAGGAACTCACCCAATACTTACAACCAAAACTGGGCCAACAGATCCAAGAAGGAGGGAGGTAATTCGTTCCGACCTGTAGCCACATCCCCGCATGGAAAGTCAGCAATGCCCAGTGTAGGTGGAAGCAAACATAACACCTCCACTTCCTCATCCAATACTGGAACCAGAAACATAAAATGTTTCAAGTGCTTAGGCAGAGGACATATTGCTTCTGAATGTCCAACTAGGAGGACCATGATCATGAAGGTTGATGGAGAAATCACTAGTGAGTCTGAAATCAGTGAAGAAGAAGTGGAAGAAGAAGAGTATGAGGAGGAAGCTATGCAGGGTGATATGTTGATGGTGAGAAGGCTGTTGGGAAATCAAATGCAGCCACTGGATGACAATCAAAGAGAAAATATTTTCCACACCAGATGTGTAATTAATGGTAAGCTATGCTCTTTAATTGCTGATGGAGGAAGCTGTACCAATGTTGCAAGTTCCACATTAGTGACCAAACTGAATTTGGAAACTAAGCCCCATCCTACACCATACAAACTTCAGTGGCTTAGTGAAGATGAAGAGGTAAAAGTGACTCAACAGGTTGAGGTGTGTCTCACCATTGGGAGATATAATGACAAGGTGCTGTGTGATATGAACCCACATGGCACAAGGGCTGACTTAGGATCGTCTAGGATTAAACCTTGATGGAAAATGCGGAAATTGATTAAGGAAAGGATGGAAAATAAGGTGGCTAATTTCGTGGGTCTTAATAAGGTGGTTCTTGGCATAAAATGGATGAATGGGATGGTAAAACGTAGGTTAAGTGGTGGCTGGACAGAAATATAGAAATGGCAATAACTGAAGCTACAGGGCTCCAAATGAGGTGATTCCAAAACGAGGTGAAAGGTCTCGTTTTGAAATTCAATTTAGGCTCAAGAATCACTTAATTTGAGTGCGTAAAATGGGAGTTATGGCCACGAGATAATTCTGGGCAGAGGTGGATTTTCTGGAATTGTGGTTTGAAAGAACAAGGGTGATGATGAAAGGAAGGAAAGAATCACTCTTTCCAGTGAGGGCAACACACAAAGGTTGTGAAAGTCCTTTGATACAGCCAAGGTGTTCTTGAATCACTCAAGAATTTAGGAGAATCACTCTCACTAAGATAAAAGAGATAAACTCTAATTTTCTGAATAAAACTCAACTTGTGTTTATTGATAAAATGGTTCAGCTTATATAGAAGCTTTACAGCAGATTTTAGTAATGACCCACTAACCTAGAATTAAAATAACTTAATGCCATTAACCCTGGGAATTAAAAAAAACTTAATGGCTGAGTGTAACTGAAATTGTGGCAACCAAAAGTCACCCCCAACAGCCAACAAGTCAGCCACCATTTGGTCTCCCAAAAGGCTGATGCCTAGGTTGCCAATTGGGCCCTTATTACAACTTGAACTAAACCTAACTAAAGCCCTTTTAGTTGATTAACCCAAAACATATTTTTGGTCAGCCAACTTTACAAGGATTGGGCCATTATTTAGACAAACTAAACACTCTAAAATTGAGACAAAGTGGTGTCATTTAGTCCTCCTCCATTTGGGCCATGATACAACTCACAACCTTGGACTTTTCTCCTTGAAACTTGGGCTTGTATTCAAATAGTATGGACAGCACTTGTTGAAGAGCTTCCTTGGCTTTCCTTGCTCTAGCCCTTGTCATAGGTCCTCCAAGTCCTTCAAGTGGATCCTTGCCCTTGCTCTTGAACATGTCCTCATCACTGTGTGATGTGGTCCCAATGGAAGCGACCCATGTGCTGTTAGGAAGACCGTGGCAGTATGATACCAAGGCAGTGCATGATGGCTTCACCAACAAAATCTCTTTCAAGCAAGCTGACAAGAAGATTGTTCTCAAACCCTTATCTCCTCAAGAGGTTTGTGAGGATCAGATAAAAATGAGAGAAAAGAAAAAGAGTGAGACACTTGAGAAGGAAAAGAGAGGAAAGAAAAAGAGTGAAACACTTGAGAGGAAAAAGAGAGAAAACAAAAAGAGTGAAACACTTGAGGGCAAACAGCTTTATTTAGCAACAAAAAGGGAGGTGAGGAGGGTGCTTTGTGCGAGACAACCCCTCTATTTATTGTTTTCTCAACGTCAGATGTTGCATGCTAACCCAATTGATGAATTTAAATTGCCTTCTAGTATTCAGTCTCTTCTGCAGGATTTTGATGATGTGTTTCCAGCAAGTGTACCAAATGGTTTGCCACCATTGAGGGGAATTGAGCATCACATTGATCTCATTCCAGGAGCGTCCTTGCCCAATCGGCCAGCTTATAGGAGCAACCCACAAGAAACTAAGGAGATTGAAAGGCAAGTATCCGAACTCCTGAGCAAAGGTTGGGTGAGAGATAGTATGAGTCCGTGCGCTGTACGTGTCATTCTAGTACCCAAGAAGGACGGCTCATGGAGGATGTGTTCTGATTGTAGAGCCATAAACAACATCACCATCAAGTATAGGCACCCAATCCCCAGGTTAGATGATCTTCTTGATGAACTGTATGGTGCATGTGTGTTTTCTAAAATTGATTTGAAAAGTGGCTATAATCAGATTCGAATCAGAGAGGGAGATGAATGGAAAACTGCCTTTAAAACAAAATATGGTTTGTATGAGTGGATGGTTATGCCATTTGGTTTGACTAATGCACCTAGTACTTTCATGAGATTGATGAACCATGTTTTAAGGGAATTTATTGGGAAATTTGTGGTGGTGTACTTTGATGATATTCTTATCTATAGCACTAGTCTTGATTTGCATGTTCAACATTTGCAATCTGTTTTATGTGTGCTTAGGAAAGAAAAATTGTATGCCAACCTAGAAAAGTGCTCCTTTTGTACTGATCATGTGGTGTTTCTGGGTTTTGTTGTTAGTGCTGAGGGAGTACGGGTGGATGTGGAAAAGGTTAAGGCCATCCAAGAATGGCCAACACCTAAGACCCTGAGTGAGGTGAGGGGATTTCATGGTTTAGCAAGTTTCTATAGGAGATTTGTTAAGGATTTTAGTACATTGGCTGCTCCTCTAACTGAAGTTGTTAAGAAGAATGTGGGTTTCAAATGGGGTAAGAAACAAGAAGAGGCCTTTGCTGCCCTCAAACATAGGTTAACTAATGCACCCATTCTTGCTATGCCTAATTTTGCAAAATCATTTGAAATTGAGTGTGATGCGTCAAATGTGGGTATTGGGGCTGTTTTATTGCAAGAGGGACATCCGATAGCTTATTTTAGTGAAAAGTAAGGAGCCGCTGCCCTTAACTATTCAACTTATGATAAGGAATTGTATGCTTTGGTTAGGGCTTTACAAACTTGGCAGCATTACCTATTACCCAAAGAGTTTGTCATCCATAGTGATCACGAGTCCTTAAAATACTTAAAAGGCCAAGGAAAGCTTAATAAGAGGCATGCTAAGTGGGTAGAGTTTTTAGAGCAATTTCCATATGTCATCAAACATAAAAAGGGGAAAGGGAATGTAGTGGCTGATGCACTGTCTAGGAGACATGCTTTACTTGCTATGCTTGAAACTAAACTGTTTGGTCTCGAGTCTTTGAAAGACATGTATGTGCATGATGTGGACTTTGCTGAAATTTTTGCTGCATGTGAAAAGTTTTCTGAAAATGGTTACTATAGGCATAATGGATTCTTGTTTAAAGCAAATAAATTGTGTGTGCCTAAGTGTTCCATTAGAGAGTTGCTTGTGAGTGAATCACATGAGGGGGGGTTGATGGGACACTTTGGGGTTCAAAAGACCCTGGAAATTCTGCAAGAGCATTTCTTTTGGCCTCATATGAGGCGTGATGTGCATAAGTTTTGTGGTCATTGCATTGTGTGTAAACAAGCTAAATCTAAGGTTAAACCTCATGAATTGTATACTCCTTTGCCTGTTCCTGAATATCCTTGGACTGACATATCTATGGACTTTGTTTTGGGGCTGCCCAAAACCAAGAATGGAAAGGATTCTGTGTTTGTTGTTGTTGACAGGTTTTCTAAGATGGCACACTTCATCCCTTGCAAGAAAGTGGATGACGCTTGTCATGTGGCTGATTTGTTTTTCAAAGAAATAGTGCGGCTTCATGGATTACCGAGGAGCATTGTCAGTGATAGGGATGCAAAATTCCTTAGTCACTTTTGGAGGACCTTGTGGGGTAAGATTGGTACTAAATTGTTGTTTTCTACTACTTGTCACCCACAAACTGATGGTCAAACTGAGGTAGTCAATAGGACTTTAGGCACACTTCTTAGGACTGTTTTAAAGAAAAATCTTAAATCTTGGGAAGCCTGTTTGCCTCATGTTGAGTTTGCTTATAATCGGGCTGTCCATAGCACAACTAATTGTTCACCATTTGAGATAGTGTATGGATTTAATCCTTTGACTCCTCTTGATTTGTTGCCTATGCCTAACATTGCTATGTTTAAGCATAAGGATGCACAGGCTAAAGTTGAGTATGTGAAGAAGTTGCATGAGCAAGTGAAGGCTCAAATTGAAAAGAAAATTGCGAGCTATGCAAGGCAAGCCAACAAAAGCAGAAAGAAAGTCGTGCTTGAACCAGGTGATTGGGTTTGGGTACACCTGAGGAAGGAGAGGTTCCCAAAACACAGGAAGTCCAAGCTTCAACCTAGAGGAGACGGACCATTCCAAGTGTTGGAGAAGATCAACGACAATGCCTACAAGATTGACTTGCCTAGTGAGTATAATGTAAGTGCCACTTTCAATGTGTCTGATCTATCTCTTTTTGATGCAGATGGAGGAGCCTTGGATTTGAGGACAAATCCTTTTCAAGAAGGAGGGAGTGATGAGGACATAACCAAGGACCATGAAGCACTTGAAGGTCCCATGACCAGAGGCAGACTTAAACAAGCCCAACACGTCATAGAGACAAGGCTGGTCATTTGTATAGCTGCCATTGATGATGATTGAAGGCCCAAGTGGAGAAAGATGAAGGCCCAGAGGCAGAGGCACTACCAAGACTACTAATTGTTGCTGAAGGCCCAAACTAACTTGAAGGCCCAAGTTAAATAAGTTTTTAGTTATAATTTATTTTTATTGTAATTTTGGCCCAAACTGTTTAGAAGCCCATGTCTATTTTTATCTTTATGTTCAGATACACTATAAGTATTTGTTTTTGTTTTCAATAAAAGGACTTTTGGCATTTTGATAAAATTTGGTGAGAGTTTCTCTCCGGGTTCCTTGTTGAACCAATTATCAGACTTATCAAGGTAATTCTTGTGGCGTCTACCCTGACTTATCTTCCTTCACCGGAAGTGGCGTCATCCAAACCTTCGTAGCCTGTATCAAGCGATCCGCCTCGTAAGATTCACATCACTCGGAAAAAACACATGCAGGATTCACCGATACTGATCGGAAAAAATGCTAGCCGACGTCGGCCAGGAAAGATGACCTATCGTGGTTTAAAAACGAAACATCACCGGATTAAGCGGATCGAACATTTTCTAATAGACATCATCCAAATATTATTCAGGGATTGAATACAAAGTACAATAGACGACATCGGTCGTTGTAAAGTCACGACCGATATTTTTCAGCCAACATTGCGCAATTTTTTTGACAAACGCTGGCCGATAATATTTTTCTACGGTAGAGGATGCTTTTTTGTTCGGTGTTGCCGTAAATATTTACAATGTAGGTCGGCTAGGTTTTTTCGTTCGAGCTCAACCGAAGTTGTGTTTCGGCCGTCACCGGCATGTTTTCATTTGCTTGGCAAGGAAAACATTAGCCAACCACGGCAAAAACACATTCAGGATTCACCGATACTGATCGGAAAAAATGCTAGCCGATGTCGGCAAGGAAAGATGACCGATCGAGGTTTAAAAAAGAAACATCACCGGATTACGCGCATCGAACATTTTCTAATAGACATCATCCAAATATTATTCAGGGATTGAATACAAAATACAATAGACGACATCGGCCGTTGTAAAGCCACGACTGATATTTTTCAGCCAACATTGCGCAATTTTTTTGACAAACGTTTGCCGATAATATTTTTTTACGGGAGAGGATGCTTGTTTGTTCGGTGTTGCCGTAAATATTTAAAATGTAGGTCGGCTAGGTTTTTTCGTTCGAGCTCAACCGAAGTTGTGTTTCGGCCGACAGCGACATATTTTCATTTGCTTGGTAAGGAAAACATTAGCCAACCTCGGCAACAACACATGCAGGATTCACCGATACTGAACGGAAAAAATGCTAGCCGACTTCGGCCAGGAAAGATGACCGATCGAGGTTTAAAAAGGAAACATCACCGGATTACGCGGATAGAACATTTTCTAATAGATATCATGCAAATATTATTCAGGTATTGAATACAAAGTTCAATAGACGACATCAGTCATTGTAAAGGCACGACTGATATTTTCCAGCCGACATAGCGCGATTTTTTTTACAAACGCTGGCCGATAATATTTTTTTACGGTAGAGGATGCTTTTTTGTTCGGTGTTGCCGTAAAAATTTACAATGTAGGTCGGCTAGGTTTATTCGTTTGAGCTCAACCGAAGTTGTGTTGTGGCCGACACCGGCATGTTTTCATTTGCTTGGCAAGGAAAACATTAGCCAACCACGGCAAAAACACATGCAGGATTCACCGATACTGATCGGAAAAAATGCTAGCCGACGTCGGCCAGGAAAGATGACCGATCGAGGTTTAAAAAAGAAACATCACCGGATTAAGCTGATCGAACATTTTCTAATAGACATCATCCAAATATTATTCAAGGATTAAATAGAAAGTACAATAGAAGACATCAGTCGTTGTAAAGGCACGGCTGATATTTTTCAGCTGACATAGCGGAAATTTTTTTTACAAACGCTGGCTGATAATATTTTTTTACGGTAGAGGATGCTTTTTTGTTCGGTGTTGCCGTAAAAATTTACAATGTAGGTCGGCTAGGTTTATTCGTTCGAGCTCAACCGAAGTTGTGTTGTGGCCGACACCGGCTTGTTTTCATTTGCTTGGCAAGGAAAACATTAGCCAACCTTGGAAAAAAAACATGCAGGATTCACCGATACTGAACGGAAAAAATGCTAGCCGACGTCGGCCAGGAAAGATGACCAATCGAGGTTTAAAAAAGAAACATCAACGGATTACGTGAATCGAACATTTTCTAAAAGACATCATCCAAATATTATTGAGGGATTGAATACAAATTACAATAGACGACATCGGCCGTTGTAAAGCCACACCTGATATTTTTCAGCCAACATTGCGCAACTTTTTTTACAAACGTTTGCCGATAATATTTTTTTACGGTAGAGGATGCTTTTTTGTTCAGTGTTGCCGTAAATATTTACAATGTAGGTCGGCTAGGTTTATTCGTTCGAGCTCAACCGAAATTGTGTTGTGGCCGACACCGGCTTGTTTTCATTTGCTTGGCAAGGAAAACATTAGCCAACCTCGGCAGAAACACATGCAGGATTCACCGATACTGATCAGAAAAAATGCTAGCCGACGTCGGCCAGGAAAGATGACCGATCGAGGTTTAAAAAAGAAACATCGCCGGATTACGCGGATAGAACATTTTCTAATAGATATCATGCAAATATTATACAGGTATTGAATACAAAGTTCAATAGACGACATCAGTCGTTGTAAAGGCACGGCTGATATTTTTCAGCCGACATAGCGGAAATTTTTTTTACAAACGCTGGCTGACAATATTTTTTTACGGTAGAGGATGCTTTTTTGTTCGGTGTTGCCGTAAAAATTTACAATGTAGGTCGGCTAGGTTTATTCGTTCGTGCTCAACCGAAGTTGTGTTGTGGCCGACACCGGCTTGTTTTCATTTGCTTGGCAAGGAAAACATTAGCCAACCTTGGAAAAAAACATGCAGGATTCACCGATACTGAACGGAAAAAATGCTAGCCGACGTCGGCCAGGAAAGATGACCAATCGAGGTTTAAAAAAGAAACATCAACGGATTACGTGAATCGAACATTTTCTAAAAGACATCATCCAAATATTATTGAGGGATTGAATACAAATTACAATAGACGACATCGGCCGTTGTAAAGCCACACCTGATATTTTTCAGCCAACATTGCGCAACTTTTTTTACAAACGTTTGCCGATAATATTTTTTTACGGTAGAGGATGCTTTTTTGTTCGGTGTTGCCGTAAATATTTACAATGTAGGTCGGCTAGGTTTATTCGTTCGAGCTCAACCGAAGTTGTGTTGTGGCCGACACCGGCTTGTTTTCATTTGCTTGGCAAGGAAAACATTAGCCAACCTCAGCAGAAACACATGCTGGATTCACCGATACTGATCAGAAAAAATGCTAGCCGACGTCGGCCAGGAAAGATGACCGATCAAGGTTTAAAAAAGAAACATCGCCGGATTACGCGGATAGAACATTTTCTAATAGATATCATGCAAATATTATACAGGTATTGAATACAAAGTTCAATAGACGACATCAGTCGTTGTAAAGGCACGGCTGATATTTTTCAGCCGACATAGCGGAAATTTTTTTTACAAACGCTGGCTGATAATATTTTTTTACGGTAGAGGATGCTTTTTTGTTCGGTGTTGCCGTAAAAATTTACAATGTAGGTCGGCTAGGTTTATTCGTTCGAGCTCAACCGAAGTTGTGTTGTGGCCGACACCGGCATGTTTTCATTTGCTTGGCAAGGAAAACATTACCCAACCACCGCAAAAACACATGCAGGATTCACCGACACTGATTGCATAAAATGCTAGCCGACGTCGGTCAGGAAAGATGACCGATCGAAATTTAAAAAAGAAACATCACCGGATTATGCGAATCGAACATTCTCTAACAGACATCATCCAATTATTATTCAAGGATTGAATACAAAGCACAATAGAAGACATCGGCCGTTGTAAAGCCACACCTGATATTTTTCAGCCGACATAGAGCAATTTTTTTTAAAAACGCTGGCCGATAATATTTTTTTACGGTAGAGGATTCTTTTTTGTTCGGTGTTGCCGTAAATAATTACAATGTAGGGCGGCTAGGTTTTTTCGTTCGAGCTCAACCGAAGTTGTGTTGTGGCCGACACCGGCTTGTTTTCATTTCCTTGTCAAGGAAAACATTAGCCAACTTCGGCAAAATCACATGCAGGATTCACCGATACTGATCAGAAAAAATGCTAGCCGACGTCGGCCAGGAAAGATGACCTATCGTGGTTTAAAAAAGAAACATCACCGGATTACGCGGATCGAACATTTTCTAATAGACATCATCCAAATAATATTCAGGGATTGAATACAAAGCACAATAGACGACATCGGCCGTTGTAAAGCCACGACTGATATTTTTCAGCCAACATTGCGCAATTTTTTTGACAAACGTTTGCCGATAATATTTTTTTACGGTAGAGGATGCTTGTTTGTTCGGTGTTGCCGTAAATATTTATAATGTAGGTCGGCTAGGTTTTTTCGTTCGAGCTCAACCGAAGTTGTGTTTCGGCCGACAGCGACATATTTTCATTTGCTTGGTAAGGAAAACATTAGCCAACCTCGGCAAAAACACATGCAGGATTCACCGATACTGATCAGAAAAAAAGCTAGCCGACGTCGGCCAGGAAAGATGACCTATCGTGGTTTAAAAAAGAAACATCACCGGATGACGCGGATCGAACATTTTCTAATAGACATCATCCAAATAATATTCAGAGTTTGAATAGAAAGCACAATAGACGACATCGGCCGTTGTAAAGCCACACCTGATATTTTTCAGCCGACATAGCGCAATTTTTTTTACAAATGTTTGCCGATAATATTTTTTTAAAGTAGAGGATTATTTGTTGTTCGGTGTTGCCGTAAATATTTACAATGTAGGTCGGCTAGGTTTTTTCGTTCGAGCTCAACCGAAGTTGTGTTGTGGCCGACGCCGGCGTTTTTGCATTTCCTTGGCAAGGAAAACATTAGCCAACCACGGCAAAAACAAATGCATGATTCACCGATACTGATTGGATAAAATGCTAGCCGACGTCGGCCAGGAAAGATGACCGATCGAAGTTTAAAAAAGAAACATCACCGGATTACGCGAATCGAACATTCTCTAATAGACATCATCCAAATATTATTCAAGGATTGAATACAAAGCACAATAGAAGACATCGGCCGTTGTAAAGCCACACCTGATATTTTTCAGCCGACATAGCGCAATTTTTTTTAAAAACGCTGGCCGATAATATTTTTTTACGGTAGAGGATTCTTTTTTGTTCGGTGTTGCCGTAAATAATTACAATGTAGGTCGGCTAGGTTTTTTCGTTCGAGCTCAACCGAAGTTGTGTTGTGGCCGACGCCGGCGTTTTTTCATTTCCTTGTCAAGGAAAACATTAGCCAACTTCGGTAAAAACACATGCAGGATTCACCGATACTGATCAGAAAAAATGCTAGCCGACGTCGGCCAGGAAAGATGACCTATCGTGGTTTAAAAAAGAAACATCACTGGATTACGCGGATCGAACATTTTCTAATACACATCATCCAAATAATATTCAGGGATTGAATACAAAGCACAATAGACGACATCGGCCGTTGTAAAGCCACGACTGATATTTTTCAACCCACATTGCACAATTTTTTTGACAAACGCTGGCCGATAATATTTTTTTACGGTAGAGGATGCTTTTTTGTTCGGTGTTGCCGTAAATATTTACAATGTAGGTCAGCTAGGTTTTCTCCTTCGAGCTCAACCGAAGTTGTGTTGTGGCCGACACCGGCTTGTTTTCATTTGCTTGGCAAGGAAAACATTAGCCAACCGTGGAAAAAACACATGCAGGATTCACCGATACTGAACAGAAAAAATGCTAGCCGACGTCGGCCAGGAAAGATGACCGATCGAGGTTTAAAAAAGAAACATCACCGGATTACACGGATCGAACATTTTCTAATAGACATCATCCAAATATTATTCAGGGATTGAATACAAAGTACAATAGACGACATCAATCGTTGTAAAGGCACGACTGATATTTTTAAGTCGACATTGCGCAATTTTTTTACAAACGCTGGCCGATAATATTTTTTTACGGTAGAGTATACTTTTTTGTTCGGTGTTGCCGTAAAAATTTACAATGTAGGTCGGCTAGGTTTATTCGTTCGAGCTCAACCGAAGTTGTGTTTCGGCCGACACCGGCATGTTTTCATTTGCTTGGCAAGGAAAACATTAGCCAACCTCGGCAAAAACACATGCAGGATTCACCGATACTTATCGGAAAAAATGCTAGCCGACGTCGGCCAGGAAAGATGACCGATCGAGATTTAAAAAAGAAACATCACCGGATTACGCGGATCGAACATTTTCTAATAGACATCATCCAATTATTATTCACGGATTGAATACAAAGCACAATAGAAGACATCGGCCGTTGTAAAGCCACACCTGATATTTTTCAGCCGACATAGAGCAATTTTTTTTTAAAACGCTGGCCGATAATATTTTTTTACGGTAGAGGATTCTTTTTTGTTCGGTGTTGCCGTAAATAGTTACAATGTAGGGCGGCTAGGTTTTTTCGTTCGAGCTCAACCGAAGTTGTGTTGTGGCCGACACCGGCTTGTTTTCATTTCCTTGTCAAGGAAAACATTAGCCAACTTCGGCAAAATCACATGCAGGATTCACCGATACTGATCAGAAAAAATGCTAGCCGACGTCGGCCAGGAAAGATGACCTATCGTGGTTTAAAAAAGAAACATCACCGGATTACGCGGATCGAACATTTTCTAATAGACATCATCCAAATATTATTCAGGGATTGAATACAAATTACAATAGACGACATCGGCCGTTGTAAAGCCACACCTGATATTTTTCAGCCAACATTGCGCAATTTTTTTGACAAACGCTGGCCGATAATATTTTTTTACGGTTGAGGATGCGTTTTTGTTCGGTGTTGCCGTAAAAATTTACAATGTAGGTCGGCTAGGTTTATTCGTTCGAGCTCAACCGAAGTTGTGTTGTGGCCGACACCGGCTTGATTTCATTTGCTTGGCAAGGAAAACATTAGTCAACCTCGGCAAAAACACATGCAGGATTCACCGATACTGATCGGAAAAAATGCTAGCCGATGTCGGCAAGGATAGATGACCGATCGAGGTTTAAAAAAGAAACATCACCGGATTACGCGGATCGAACATTTTCTAATAGACATCATCCAAATATTATTCAGGGATTGAATACAAAGTACAATAGACAACATCAATCATTGTAAAGGCACGACTGATATTTTTAAGTCGACATTGCGCAATTTTTTTACAAACGCTGGCCAATAATATTTTTTTACGGTAGAGGATGTTTTTTTGTTCGGTGTTGCCGTAAAAATTTACAATGGAGGTCGGCTAGGTTTATTCGTTCGAGCTCAACCGAAGTTGTGTTGTGGCCGACACCGG
>NW_024464709.1:66389-71777 GCF_000004515.6 Glycine max
GTTTAAAAAAAGAAACATCACCGGATTACGCGGATCGAACATTTTCTAATAGACATCATCCAAATATTATTCAGGGATTGAATACAAAATTACAATAGACGACATCGGCCGTTGTAAAGCCACGACTGATATTTTTCAGCCACCATTGCGCAATATTTTTTACAAACGTTTGCCGATAATTTTTTTTACGGTAGATGATGCATTTTTGTTCGGAGTTGCCGTAAATATTTACAATGTGGGTCGGCTAGGTTTTTTCGTTCGAGCTCAACCGAAGTTGTGTTTCGGCCAACACCGGCATGTTTTCATTTGCTTGGCAAGGAAAACATTAGCCAACCTCGGCAAAAACACATGCAGGATTCACCGATACTGATCGGAAAAAATGCTAGCCGACGTCGGCCAGGAAAGATGACCGATCGAGGTTTAAAAAAGAAACATCACCGGATTACGCGGATAAAACATTTTCTAATAGATATCAAGCAAATATTATTCTGGTATTGAATACAAAGCACAATTGACGACATCGGCCGTTGTAAAGCCACGACTGATATTTTTCAGCCAACATTGCACAATTTTTTTGACAAACGCTGGCCGATAATATTTTTTTACGGTAGAGGATGCTTTTTTGTTCGGTGTTGCCGTAAATATTTACAATGTAGGTCGGCTAGGTTTTTTCGTTCGAGCTCAACCGAAGTTGTGTTGTGGACGGCGCCGGTGTTTTTTCATTTCCTTGTCAAGGAAAACATTAGCCAACTTCGGCAAAATCACATGCAGGATTCACCGATACTGATCAGAAAAAATGCTAGCCGACGTCGGCCAGGAAAGATGACCTATCGTGGTTTAAAAAAGAAACATCACCGGATTACGCGGATCGAACATTTTCTAATAGACATCATCCAAATAATATTCAGGGATTGAATACAAAGCACAATAGACGACATCGGCCGTTGTAAAGCCACGACTGATATTTTTCAGCCAACATTGCCCAATTTTTTTGACAAACGCTGGCCGATAATATTTTTTTACGCTAGAGGATGCTTTTTTGTTCAGTGTTGCCGTAAATATTTACAATGTAGGTCGGCTAGGTTTTTTCATTCGAGCTCAACCGAAGTTGTGTTGTGGCCGACGCCGGCGTTTTTTCATTTGCTTGGCAAGGAAAACATTAGCCAACCTCGGCAAAAACACATGCAGGATTCACCGATACTGATCGGAAAAAATGCTAGCCGACGTCGGCCAGGAAAGATGACCGATCGAGGTTTAAAAAAGAAACATCACCGGATTACGCGGATTGAACATTTTCTAATAGACATCATCCAATTATTATTCACGGATTGAATACAAAGCACAATAGAAGACATCGGCCGTTGTAAAGCCACACCTGATATTTTTCAGCCGACATAGAGCAATTTTTTTTTAAAACGCTGGCCGATAATATTTTTTTACGGTAGAGGATTCTTTTTCGTTCGTTGTTGCCGTAAATATTTACAATGTAGGTCGGCTAGGTTTTTTCGTTCGAGCTCAACCGAAGTTGTGTTGTGGCCGACACCGGCTTGTTTTCATTTGCTTGGCAAGGAAAACATTAGCCAACCGTGGAAAAAACACATGCAGGATTCACCGATACTGAACAGAAAAAATGCTAGCCGACGTCGGCCAGGATAGATGACCGATCGAGGTTTAAAAAAGAAACATCACCGGATTACGCGGATCGAACATTTTCTAATAGACATCATCCAAATATTATTCAGGGATTGAATACAAAGTACAATAGACGACATCAATCATTGTAAAGGCACGACTGATATTTTTAAGTCGACATTGCGCAATTTTTTTAAAAATGCTGGCCGATAATATTTTTTTACGGTAGAGTATGCTTTTTTGTTCGGTGTTGCCGTAAAAATTTACAGTGTAGGTCGGCTAGGTTTATTCGTTCGAGCTCAACCGAAGTTGTGTTTCGGCCGACACCGGCATGTTTTCATTTGCTTGGCAAGGAAAACATTAGCCAACCTCGGCAAAAACACATGCAGGATTCACCGATACTGATCGGAAAAAATGCTAGCCGACGTCGGCCAGGAAAGATGACCGATCGAGGTTTAAAAAAGAAACATCACCGGATTACGCGGATAAAACATTTTCTAATAGATATCAAGCAAATATTATTCAGGTATTGAATACAAAGTTCAATAGACGACATACGTCGTTGTAAAGGCACGACTGATATTTTTCAGCCGACATTGCGCAATTTTTTTACAAATACTGGCCGATAATATTTTTTTACGGTAGAGTATGCTTTTTTGTTCGGTGTTGCCGTAAAAATTTACAATTTAGGTCGGCTAGGTTTTTTCGTTCGAGCTCAACCCAAGTTGTGTTTGGGCCGACACCGGCATGTTTTCATTTGCTTGGCAAGGAAAACATTAGCCAACCACGGCAAAAACACATGCAGGATTCACCGATACTGATCGGATAAAATGCTAGCCGACGTCGGCCAGGAAAGATGACCGATCGACGCTTAAAAAAGAAACATCACCGGATTACGCGAATCGAACATTCTCTAATAGACATCATCCAATTATTATTCAAGGATTGAATGCAAAGCACAATAGAAGACATCGGCCGTTGTAAAGCCACACCTGATATTTTTCAGCCGACATAGCGCAATTTTTTTTAAAAACGCTGGCCGATAATATTTTTTTACGGTAGAGGATTCTTTTTTGTTCGGTGTTGCCGTAAATAATTACAATGTAGGTCGGCTAGGTTTTTTCGTTCGAGCTCAACCGAAGTTGTGTTGTGGCCGACACCGGCTTGTTTTCATTTGCTTGGCCAGGAAAACATTAGCCAACCTTGGAAAAAACAGATGCAGGATTCACCGATACTGAACGGAAAAAATGCTAGCCGACGTCGGCCAGGAAAGATGACCGATCGAGGTTTAAAAAAGAAACATCACCGGATTACGCGCATCGAATATTTTCTAATAGACATCATCCAAATATTATTCAGAGATTGAATACAAAATACAATACACGACATCGGCCGTTGTAAAGCCATGACTGATATTTATCAGCCAACAATGCGCAATTTTTTTTACCAACGTTTGCCGATAATATTTTTTTACGGTTGAGGATGCTTTTTTGTTCGGTGTTGCCTTAAATATTTGAAATGTACGTCGGCTAGGTTTATTCGTTCGAGCTTAACCGAAGTTGTGTGGTGGCCGACACCGGCGTTTTTTCATTTCCTTGGCAAGGAAAACATTAGCCAACCTTGGCAAAAACACATGCAGGATTCACCGATACTGATCAGAAAAAATGCTAGCCGACGTCGGCCAGGAGAGATGACCGATCGAGGTTTAAAAAAGAAACATCACCGGATTACGCGGATAGAACATTTTCTAATAGATATCATGCAAATATTATTCAAGTATTGAATACAAAGTTCAATAGACGACATCCGTCGTTGTAATGGCACGACTGATATTTTGCAACCGACATAGCGCAATTTTTTTTTCAAACGCTGGCCGATAATATTTTTTTACGGTAGAGGATGTTTTTTTGTTCGGTGTTGCCGTAAAAATTTACAATGTAGGTAGGCTAGGTTTATTCGTTCGAGCTCAACCGAAGTTGTGTTGTGGCCGACGCCGGCGTTTTTTCATTTCCTTGTCAAGGAAAACATTAGCCAACCTCGGCAAAAACACATGCAGGATTCACCGATACTGATCAGAAAAAATGTTAGCCGACGTCGGCCAGGAAAGATGACCTATCGTGGTTTAAAAAAGAAACATCACCGGATTACGCGGATCGAACATTTTCTAATAGACATCATCCAAATAATATTCAGGGATTGAATACAAAGCACAATAGACGACATCGGCCGTTGTAAAGCCACGACTGATATTTTTCAGCCAACATTGCACAATTTTTTTGACAAACGCTGGTCGATAATTTTTTTTTACGGTAGAGGATGCTTTTTTGTTCGGTGTTGCCGTAAATATTTACAATGTAGGTAGGCTAGGTTTATTCGTTCGAGCTCAACCGAAGTTGTGTTGTGGCCGACGCCGGCGTTTTTTCATTTCCTTGTCAAGGAAAACATTAGCCAACCTTGGCAAAAACACATGCAGGATTCACCGATACTGATCAGAAAAAATGCTAGCCGACGTCGGCCAGGAAAGATGACCTATCGTGGTTTAAAAAAGAAACATCACCGGATTACGCAGATCGAACATTTTCTAATAGACATCATCCAAATAATATTCAGGGATTGAATACAAAGCACAATAGACGACATCAGCCGTTGTAAAGCCCCGACTAATATTTTTCAGCCAACATTGCACAATTTTTTTGACAAACGCTGGCCGATAATATTTTTTTACGATAGAGGATGCTTTTTTGTTCGTTGTTGCCGTAAATATTTACAATGTAGGTCGGCTAGGTTTTTTCGTTCGAGCTCAACCGAAGTTGTGTTTGGGCCGACACCGCCATGTTTTCATTTGCTTGGCAAGGAAAACATTAGCCAACCACGGCAAAAACACATGCAGGATTCACCGATACTGATCGGATAAAATGCTAGCCGACGTTGGCCAGGAAAGATGACCGATCGACGCTTAAAAAAGAAACATCACCGGATTACGCGAATCGAACATTCTCTAATAGACATCATCCAATTATTATTCAAGGATTGAATGCAAAGCACAATAGAAGACATCGGCCGTTGTAAAGCCACACCTGATATTTTTCAGCCGACATAGCGCAATTTTTTTTAAAAACGCTGGCCGATAATATTTTTTTACGGTAGAGGATTCTTTTTTGTTCGGTGTTGCCGTAAATAATTACAATGTAGGTCGGCTAGGTTTTTTCGTTCGAGCTCAACCGAAGTTGTGTTGTGGCCGACACCGGCTTGTTTTCATTTGCTTGGCAAGGAAAAAAGATTAGCCAACCTCGGCAAAAACACATGCAGGATTCACCGATACTGATCAGAAAAAATGCTAGCCGACGTCGGCAGGGAAAGATGACCTATCGTGGTTTAAAAAAGAAACATCACCGGATGACGCGGATCGAACATTTTCTAATAGACATCATCCAAACAATATTCAGGGATTGAATACAAAGCACAATAGACGACATCGGCCGTTGTAAAGCCACACCTGATATTTTTCAGCCGACATAGCGCAATTTTTTTTACAAATGTTTGCCGATAATATTTTTTTACGGTAGAGGATTCTTTGTTGTTCGGTGTTGCCGTAAATATTTACAATGTAGGTCGGCTAGGTTTTTTCGTTCGAGCTCAACCGAAGTTATGTTGTGGCCGACGCCGGCGTTTTTTCATTTCCTTGTCAAGGAAAACATTAGCCAACTTCGGCAAAATCACATGCAGGATTCACCGATACTGATCAGAAAAAATGCT
>NW_024464709.1:71931-78311 GCF_000004515.6 Glycine max
CGACTGATATTTTTCAGCCAACATTGCACAATTTTTTTGACAAACGCTGGCCGATAATATTTTTTTACGGTAGAGGATGCTTTTTTGTTCGGTGTTGCCGTAAATATTTACAATGTAGGTCGGCTAGGTTTTTTCGTTCGAGCTCAACCGAAGTTGTGTTGTGGCCGACGCCGGCGTTTTTTCATTTGCTTGGCAAGGAAAACATTAGCCAACTTCGGCAAAATCACATGCAGGATTCACCGATACTGATCAGAAAAAATGCTAGCCGACGTCGGCCAGGAAAGATGACCTATCGTGGTTTAAAAAAGAAACATCACCGGATTACGCGGATCGAACATTTTCTAATAGACATCATCCAAATAATATTCAGGGATTGAATACAAAGCACAATAGACGACATCGGCCGTTGCAAATCCACGTAGATATATATCAGCCTACTTTGCACAATTTTTTTGACAAACGCTGGCCGATAATATTTTTTACGGTAGAGGATGCTTTTTTGTTCGGTGTTGCCGTAAATATTTACAATGTAGGTCGGCTAGGTTTTTTCGTTCTAGCTCAACCGAAGTTGTGTTGTGGCCGACACCGGCTTGTTTTCATTTGCTTGGCAAGGAAAATATTAGCCAACCGTGGAAAAAACACATGCAGGATTCACCGATACTGAACAGAAAAAATGCTAGCCGACGTCGGCCAGGAAAGATTACCGATCGAGGTTCAAAAAAGAAACATCACCGGATTACGCGGATCGAACATTTGCTAATTGTTCGATTTAGGCGCATAACATATCGAGACGCTCGAAATTGAACAACAGATTTTCTCGAGAAATTCAAATGGTCATAACATTTAACTCGCATTTGCGATTTAAGCGCATAACATATCGAGACGCTCGAAATTGAACAACGGATGTTCTCGAGAAATTTAAATGGTCATAACTTTTAACTCGCATGTCCGATTCAGGCGCATAGCGTATCGAGACCCTAGAAATTGAACAACGGAAGCTCTATAGAAATTCAAATGGTCATAAATTTTAACTCGCATGTCTGATTTAGGCACATAGCGTATCAAGACCCTAGAAATTGAACAACGGAAGCTCTCGACAAATTAAATTGGTCATAACCTTTCACTCGGATGTCCGATTTAGACGCATAGCGTATCGAGACGCTCAAAATTGAACAACGGAAGCTCTCGAGAAATTAAATTGGTCATAACCTTTCACTCGCATTTCCGATTCAGGCGTATAACATATCAAGACGCTAGAAATTGAACAACGAATTTTCTCGAGAAATTCAAATGGTCATAACTTTTCACTCGGATGTCCGATTCGGGGACATATTATGTCAAGACGCTAGAAATTGTACAATGGAAGCTCTCGAGAAATTAAATTGGTCATAACCTTTCACTCGCATGTCCGATTCAGGCACATAACATATCGACACGCTTGAAATTGAAAAACAGAAGCTATTGAGAAATTCAAATGGTCATAAGTTTTAACTCGCATGTCCGATTCAGGCGCATAGCGTATCGAGATGCTAGAAATTGAACAACGGAAGCTCGCGAGAAATTAAAATGGTCATAACTTTTCACTCGCATATCCGATTAAGGCGCATAACATATCGAGACGCTCGAAATTAAACAACAGATTTTCTCGAGAAATTCAAATGGACATAACTTTTCACTCGCATGTTCGATTCAGGCGTATAACATATCGAGACACTCAAAATTGAACATCGGAAGCTCTCGAGAAATTCAAATTGTCATAACTTTTAACTCGCATGTCCGATTCAGCCGCATAGCTTATCAAGATGCTAGAAATTGAACATTGGAAGCTCTCGAGAAATTAAAATGGTCATAACTTTTCACTCGCATATCCGATTCAGGCGCATAACATATCGAGACGCTCGAAATTGAACAACAGATTTTCTCGAGAAATTCAAATGGTCATAACTTTTCACTCGCATGTCCGATTCAGGCGCACAACATATCGAGACACTCGAAATTGAACAACGGATGTTCTCGAGAAAATTAAATGGTCATAACTTTTAACTCGCATGTCCGATTCAGGCGCAAAGCGTATCGAGACCCTAGAAATTGAACAACGGAAGCTTTCGAGATATTCAAATGGTCATAACATTTAACTCGCATGTCCGATCCAAACGCATAGCGTATTGAGACGCTCAAAATTGAACAACGGAAGCTCTCGAGAAATTAAATTGGTCATAACCTTTCACTCGCATCTATGATTGAGGCGCATAACATATCGAGACGCTCAAAATTGAACAACGGATGTTCTCGAGAAAATTAAATAGTCATAACTTTTAACTCGCGTGTCCGATTCAGGCGCAAAGCGTATCGAGACCCTAGAAATTGAACAACGGAAGCTCTCGAGATATTCAAATGGTCATAAATTTTAACTCGCATGTCCGATCCAGATGCATAGCGTATTGAGACGCTCAAAATTGAACAACGGAAGCTCTCGAGAAATTAAATTGGTCATAACTTTTCACTCGCATGTCCGATTCAGGCGTATAACATATCGAGACGCTCGAAATTGAACAACGAATTTTCTCGAGAAATTCAAATGGTTAGAACCTTTCACTCGCGTATCCGATTCAGCCGCATAACAAATCGAGATGCTCGAAATTGGACAATGGAAGCTCTCAAGAAATTCAAATGGTCATAACTTTTAACTCGCATGTCCGATTCTGGCGCATAACATATCGAGACGCTCGAAATTGAACAACGGATGTTCTCGAGAAAATCAAATGGTCATAACTTTTCACTCGCATCTCCGATTTAGGTGCATAGCGTATCGAGACCCTAGAAATTGAACAACGGAAGCTCTCGAGAAATTCAAATGGTCATAACTTTTCACTCGCATGTCCGATTCAGGCGCATAACATATCGAGACTCTCGAAATTGAATAACGGATGTTCTCGAGAAAATCAAATGGTCATTACTTTTCACTCGCATCCCCGATTTAGGTGCATAGCGTATCGAGACCCTAGAAATTGAACAACGGAAGCTCTCGAGAAATTCTAATGGTCATAACTTTTAACTCGCATGTCCGATCCAGACGCATAGCGTATTGAGACGCTTAAAATTGAACAACGGAAGCTCTCGAGAATCTAAATTGGTCATAATCTTTCACTCGGATGTCCGATTCGGGGACATATTATATCAAGACGCTAGAAATTGTACAACGGAAGCTCTCAAGAAATTAAATTGGTCATAACCTTTCACTCGCATTTCCGATTCAGGTGTATAACATATCGACACGCTCGGAATTGAACAACGGAAGCTCTTGAGAAATTCAAATGCTCATAACTTTTAACTCGCATGTCCGATTCAGCCAAATAGCGTATCGAGATGCTAGAAATTGAACAACGGAAGCTCTCGAGAAATTAAAATGGTCATAACTTTTCACTCGCATATCTGATTTAGGCGCATAACATATCGAGACACTAGAAATTGAACAACGGAAGCTCTCGAGAAATTAAAATGGTCATAACTTTTCACTCGCATATCTGATTTAGGCGCATAACATATCGAGACACTAGAAATTGAACAACGGAAGCTCTCGAGAAATTCAAATTGTCATAACTTTTAACTCGCGAGTCCGATTTAGGCGCATAACATATCGAGACGCTCGAAATTGAAATACGGATGTTCTCGAGAAAATCAAATGGTCATAACTTTTCACTCGCATGTCCGATTCAGGCACTTAGCGTATCGAGATGTTAGAAATTGAACAACAGATTTTCTCGAGAAATTCAAATGGTCATAACTTTTCAATCGCATGTCCGGTTCAGATGCATAACATATCCAGACGCTCAAAATTGAAAAACAGATTTTCTCGAGAAATTCAAATGGTCATAACTTTTCAATCGCATGTCCTATTCATATGCATAACATATCGAGACGCTCAAAATTGAACAACAGATTTTCTCGAGAAATTCAAATGGTCATAACTTTTCACTCGCATGTCCGATTCAGGCGGATAACATATCGAGACGCTCGAAATTGAACAACGGAAGCTCTTGAGAAATTCAAATGGTCATAACTTCTAACTCGCATGTCCGATCCAGACGCATAGCATATTGAGACGCTCAAAATTGAACAATGGAAGCTCTCGAGCAATTAAGTTGGTCATAACCTTTCACTCGCATGTCCGATTCAGGCGCATAACATATCGAGACGCTAGAAATTGAACAACGAATTTTTTCAAGAAATTCAAATGGTCATAACCTTTCACTCGCATATCCGATTCAGGCGCATAACAAATCGAGATGCTCGAAATTGAACAATGGAAGCTCTCGAGAAATTCAAATGGTCATAGGCGCATAACATATCGAGATGCTCGAAATTGAACAACAGATTTTCTCGAGATATAATATCTAGACGCTACAAATTGAACAACGGAAGCTCTCAAAAAATTCAAATGGTCATAACTTTTCAATCGCATGTCCGATTAAGGCGCATAACTTATTGAGACGATCGAAATTGAACAACGGAAGCTCTCGAGATATGCAAATGGTCAAAACTTTTCACTCGGATGTCCGATTAAGGCGCATAACATATCGAGACACTTGAAATTGAACAATGGAGGCTCTCGAGAAATTCTAATGGTCATAACTTTTCACTCGCATGTCCGATTAAGGCGCATAACATATCGAGACGCTCCAAATTGAACAACGGATGCTCTGGAGAAACTCAAATTGTCATAACTTTTCACTCGGATGTCCGATTCGAGGACATATTATATCTAAACGCTAGAAATTGAACAACGGAAGCTCTCATGAAATTTAAATGGTATCGTGAGTCTTACCGACACCGATTCAGGCGCACAGCGTATCGAGACGCTAGAAATTAAACAATGGAAGCTCTCGAGAAATGCAAATGGTCATAACCTTTCACTCGCATGTCCGATTCAGGCGCATAGCGTATCGAGACGCTAGAAATCTAACAAAGGAAGCTCTCGAGAAATTCAAATGGTCATAACTTTTCACTCGCATGTCCGATTCAGCGCATACTATATCGAGACGCTCGAAATTGAACAACGGATGTTCTCGAGAAATTCAAATGGTCATAACTTTTCACTCGATGTCCGATTCCGGCCCATAACATATCGAGACTCTCGAAATTGAACAACGGATGTTTTCGAGAAATGGAAATGGTCATAACTTTTCACTCGGATGTCCGATTCGAGGACATATTAAATCTAGACGATGCAAATTGAACAATTGAAGCTCTCGAGAAATTCAAATGGTCATAACTTTTCACTCGCATGTCCGATTAAGGCGCATAACATATCGAGACGCTCCAAATTGAACAACGGATGCTCTGGAGAAACTCAAATTGTCATAACTTTTCACTCGGATGTCCGATTCGAGGACATATTATATCTAAACGCTAGAAATTGAACAACGGAAGCTCTCATGAAATTTAAATGGTCATAACTTTTCACTCGCATGTCCGATTAAGGCGCATAACATATCGAGACTCTCCAAATTGAACAACGGATGCTCTTGAGAAACTCAAATGGTCATAACTTTTCACTCGGATTTCTAATTCGAGGACATATTATATCCAGACGCTTGAAATTGAACAACGGCGGCTCTCAAGAAATTCGAATGATCATAGCTTTTCACTCGCATGTCCTATTCGAGGACATATTATATCTAGACGCTAGAAATTGAACAACGGAAGCTCTCGATAAATTCAAATGGTCATAACTTTTCAATCACATGTCCGATTAAGGCGCATAACATATCGAGACGCTCGAAATTGAACAACGGAAGCTCTCGAGATATGCAAATGGTCATAACTTTTCACTCGGATGTCCGATTAAGGCGCATAACATATCGAGACGCTTGAAATTGAACAATGGAGGCTCTCGAGAAATTCTAATGGTCATAACTTTTCACTCGCATGTCCGATTAAGGCGCATAACATATCGAGACGCTCCAAATTGAACAACGGATGCTCTGGAGAAACTCAAATTGTCATAACTTTTCACTCGGATGTCCGATTCGAGGACATATTATATCTAAACGCTAGAAATTGAACAACGGAAGCTCTCATGAAATTCAAATGGTCATAACTTTTCACTCGCATGTCCGATTAAGGCGCATAACATATCGAGACTCTCCAAATTGAACAACGGATGCTCTTGAGAAACTCAAATGGTCATAACTTTTCACTCGGATTTCTAATTCGAGGACATATTATATCCAGACGCTTGAAATTGAACAACGGCGGCTCTCAAGAAATTCGAATGATCATAGCTTTTCACTCGCATGTCCTATTCGAGGACATATTATATCTAGACGCTAGAAATTGAACAACGGAAGCTCTCGATAAATTCAAATGGTCATAACTTT